>NW_026111620.1:67500-100000 GCF_024679095.1 Eriocheir sinensis | reverse complement strand
GGCTGCGAGGGACAGTAGGAGGCGGTTGCGAGGATGGCGTGCGAGGGACAATAGGAGGCGTCGGCGGGGGTGACGTGCGAAGGACAGTAGGAGGCGGTGGCGGGCGTGGAGTGTGAGGGAAAGGAGGAGGCGGTGGCGGGGATAACGTGCGAGGGAAAGGAGTAGGCTGTGGCGGGGGTGGCGTGCGAGGGAAAGGAGGAGGCGGCGGCGGGGGTGTCTTGCGAGGGAAAGGAAGAGGTAGTGGCGGAGGATCGTGCATGGGAAAGGATGAGGCGGTGGCGGGGGTGGCTTGCGAGGGAAAGGAAGAGGCGGTGGCGTAGGATCGTGCAAGGGAAAGGAGGAGGCGGAGGCGTGGGTGCCGTGCGAGGGACAGAAGGAGACGGTGGCGGGGGTGGGAAGTGAGGGACAGGAATAGGCGGTGGCGAGGATGGCGTGGGAGGGAGAGGAGGAGGCGATGGCCGGGTCGGCGTGTGAGGAACAGGTGGAGGCGGTGGCGGGGGTGGCGAGCGACTGACTGGAGGAGACGCTGGCGGGGGTGGCGTGCGAGAGACAGGACGAGGCGGCGGCGGGGATGGCGTGCGAGGGACAGAAGGAGGCGGTGGCGTTGATGGCGTGCGAGGAACAGAATGAGGCGGTTACGGATTTAGCGTGCGAAAACAGGAGGAGGCGGTGGCGGGGGTGACGTTCGAAAGATAGGAGCAGGCGGTGGCGGGGGTGGAGTGCGAGGGTCTGGAGGAGGCGGTGGAGGGGGTGGCGTGCGAGGGAAAGGAGGAGGCGGTTGCGGGGATGGCGTGCGAGGGACAGGAGGAGGTTCTGGCGGGGGTGGCGTGGAAGGGACAAAAGGAGGCGGTGCCGGGGGTGGCGTGCGTAGGACAGGATGAAGGAGTGGCGGTGGTGGCCTTTGAAAGAAAGGAGGAGTCGGTGGCGGGAGTGAAGTGCAAGGGACAGGAAGAGGAGGTGGCGGGGATAACGTGCGAGGGACAGAAGGAGGCGTTGGCGAGGTTGGCGTTCGAGAGACAGGAGGTGGCGGTGGCGAGGTTGGCGTGCGAGGGACAGGAGGAGGCGGTGGCGAGGTTGGCGTGCGAGGGACAGGAGGAGGCGGTGGCGAGGTTGCCGTGCGAGGGACAGGAGGAGGCGGTGGCGAGGTTGGCGTTCGACAGACAGGAGGTGGCGGTGGCGAGGTTGGCGTTCTAGGGACAGGAGTAAGCGGTGGCGAGGTTGCCGTGCGAGGGAGAGGAGGAGGCGGTGGCGAGGTTGGCGTTCGACAGACAGGAGGAGGCGGTGGCGAGGTTGGCGTTCGACAGACAGGAGGTGGCGGTGGCGAGGTTGGCGTGCGAGGGACAGGAGGAGGCGGTGGCGAGGTTGGCGCTCGATGGACTGGAGGAGGCGGTGCCGGGGTTAGAGTTCGAATGAAAAGAGGCGGTGACAGGGGTTGCGTGCGTGTGAAAGGATGAAGCGGTGGAGGGGTAGGTGTTCGAAAGAGAAAAGGAGGTGGTGGGTATTACGTGCGAGGGACAGGAGGAGGCCTTGGCGGTGGTGGCGTTCGAGGGACAGGGAGAGGTGGCGGCGGTTGTGGCTTGAGAAGGACAAGAGGAGTCGGTGGCGGGGTTGGCGTCCGAGGGACAGGAAGAAGGGATGACGGGGCAGCGTGCGATGGACAGGAGGAGGCGGTGGCGGGGATGGCGGGCGATTGACTGGAGGAAGCGGAGGCGGAGGTGGAGTGCGAGGGACATTAGGAGGCGGCGGCGGGTTTGGCGAGCGAAGGAAAATATGAGTAGGTGGATGGGTTGGCTTGTTCGAGGGACAGAAGGAGGCGGTGGCTGGGGTGGAGTATGAGGAACAGGAGGAGGCGGTGGTGGGGGCGGCGTGCAAGGAACAGGATGAGGCGGTGGCGGGGTTAGCTGGCGAGGGACCGAAGGAGGCGGTGGCGGTTATGGCGTGCAAGGGACAGGAGGAGGCGGTGGCGGTACCACAAGGGACAGGAGGAACGTCTGCTGTGGGTGGTGTGCGTGCGAGGGATGTGGAGGAGGGTTGTAAGGATGGCCTGCGAGGTACAGGAGGAGGTGGGGGCGGGGGTGGCGTGGTTGGTACAGGAGGATGGGGTGGCGGTGGTGGCTTGCGAAGGACAGGATGAGGCGGGGGCGGGGATGGCGTGCGGGGGAGAGGAGGAGGCGGTGACATGTGTGGAGTTCGAGGGACAGGAGGAGGCGGTGGTGGTGTCGGCGTGCGAGGGTAAAAAGGAGGCACCGGCGGGGGTGGCGTGCGATGGAAAGGAGGAGTCGTTGGCGGGGGTGGCGTGCGAGGAAAAGGAAGAGACGGTGGCGGGGATGGCGTGCGAGGAAAGGAAGAGACGGTGGCGGGTGGCGTGCGAGGAAAAGGAAGAGACGGTGGCGGGGTGGCGTGCGAGGAAAAGTAGGAGCCGGTGGCGGGGGTGGCGTGCGAGGAAAAGGAAGAGACGGTGGCGGGGGTGGCGTGCGAGGAAAAGGAAGAGACGGTGGCGGGGATGGCGTGCGAGGAAAAGGAAGAGACGGTGGCGGGGGTGGCGTGCCAGGCACAGGAAGAGCCGGAGGCGGGGGTGGCGTGCGAGGAAAAGGAAGAGACGGTGGCGGGGGTGGCGTGCGAGGAAAAGGAAGAGACGGTGGCGGGGGTGGCGTGCGAGGAACAGGAGGAGGCGGTGGCGGGGGTGGCGAGCGAGGGACAGGAGGAGGCGGTGGCGTGGGTGGCGTTCGAGGAACAGGACGAGGCGGTGGGGTAGGTGGCGTGCGAGGGACAGGAGGAGGCGGTGACGTGGGTGGCGTGCGAGGGACAGGAGGAGGCGGTGGGGGGGTGGCGTGCCAGGGACAGGGAGAGGCGGCGGCAGTTGGGCATGAGAAGGACAAGAGAAGTCGGTGGCAGGGTTGGCGTCCGAGGTACAGGAGGAAGGGATGACGGGGGTGGCGTGCATAGGACAGGAGGAGGAGGTGGCCGGGGCGGCGAGCGAGGGACAGGAGGAGGTGGTGGCTGGGGTGGCGAGCGAATGACTGGAGGAAGCGGTGGCGGAGTTGGAGTGCAAGGGGCAGTAGGAGGCGGCGACGGGGTTGGCGAGCGAAGGAAAATAGAAGGAGGTGGCGGGGTTGGCGTGTGAGGGACAGGAGGATTCGGTGGCGGGGATGGCGTACGAGGGACAGGAGGAGGCGGTGGCGGGGGTGGCGTGCGAGGGACAAGAGGAGGCGGTGGCGGGGTTGGAGTTCGAGGGACAGAGGAGACGGTGGCGGGGATGACGTACGAGGGACAGGAGGAGGAGGTGGCGGGGGTGGCGTGCGAGGGACAAGAGGAGGCGATGGCTTGGGTGGAGTTCGAGGGACAGAGGAGGCGGTGGCGGGGATAACGTACGAGGGACAGGAGGAGGCGGTGGCGGGGGTGGCGTGCGAGGGACAAGAGGAGGCGGTGGCTGGGGTGGAGTTCGAGGGACAACACAAAGGAACACAAAGGAAGAACAAACAACAGCAGACCTGCTGGTCCTTATGAGGTTGTTTGTGACAAGCTACACTAACTATCTAATCAAAGGTGGAAGATGAAGGACAGCAAAGGCAAAGGCTCCTCCCCACCCCCCCATCCCTCCAGCCAAAGCTGGCAGGAAACCAAAAAGAACCATGCAGCATGGAAAAACTGCATGGAATTTATGTAGGAAAGAGAAAAGAACTACCATTACTGCTACCACTAACCGGGCGATAAAAGCGGACAAGGACACCAGTATTCGAAAGAACTTAACGTTATTACGACAATGAGTAATATCTTAGTTGCTGGTCGGATTCAAAACACTTGTCTAATCTATTCTTGAAGGCCGTAACTGTTGTACTATCAATGACATCACAAGGTAGAGAGTTCCAAACATTAACAACTCGATTGAAGAAGAAGTGTTTAGCTTCGTGCAACGAGAATCTTTTACCACTTATCTTCAAATTGTGATTTCTTCTTGTTCTATTTGATCGATTTGATCCGATGAAGCCAACCAATTTGTTTTCAGTTTTAGCTACCTCTGAACAATGCTGACCGGGCTTTAAATCGCTTGATATAGTGATTCCAAGATCCTTTTCTTTACATACTGCAGAAAGTAGTTGGCCAATCATTACGTACCGAACGCGATTGTTATTTTTTCCGATGTGCAACACTTTACATTTGTCAACGTTAAATTTAATTTGCCATTGATTGGCCCAACGTGCAAGTCGATCTATATCTGATTGTAAAGCTTCTTCGTCGAGTGTCGCAGTTACTTTACTAGCAATTTATGTGTCATCAGCAAATTTTGATACTTTGCAAGTGAGCCCATCATCGATATCATTAACATAAATTAAGAAAAGCATGGGGCCAAGCACTGATCCTTGAGGTACGCCGCTTTTGACATCGAGCCAGTTAGATGTAACATCGTTTAGAACTACTCTCTGTTTCCGCTCAGAGAGCCAGTCCACAAGCCAATTGTGAATGTTACTCAAGATACCGTGCGCCAATAGTTTGCTGAGCAATCATTGGTGGGGGACCTTATCAAATGCCTTTTGAAAATCCAGATATATGATATCTACTGATCTGCTTTCATCGAACACCTCAAAAATATAATGAAAAAAATCAAGTAAGTTAGTCAAACACGAACGTTTACTACGGAGGCCACGTTGCGAATTATTTATTATATTATTTTATTCGAAGAATTTCACCATATTGTCGCGAATGATAGTCTCCATTAACTTACAAACAATAGATGTCAGGCTAATTGGTCGAGGAGGAGGCGGTGGCGTGGGCGGAGTGCAAGGAACAGGATGAGGCAGTGGCGGGGTTAGCGGGCGAGGGACAGAAGGAGGCGGTGGCGGGGGTAGCGTTCGAAAGACAGGAGCAAGCGATAGCGGGGTTGGAGTGCGAGGGACAGGAGGAGGCGGTGGCGGGGATGGCGTGCGAGGGACAGGGAGAGGCGGCGGCTGTTGTGGCGTACGATGGACAAGAGGAGTCGGTGGCGGGGTTGGCGTCCGAGGGACAGGAGGAGGCGGCGGTGGGGTTGGCGAGCGAATGAAAATAGGAGGCGGTGGCGGGGCTGACGTGTGAGGGACAGGAGGAGGCGGTGGCGGGGGTGGCGTCCGAGGGACAGGAGGAGGCGGTGGCGGGGGTGGCGTGCGAGGGACAGGAGGAGGCGGTGGCGGGGGTGGCGTGCGAGGGACAGGAGGAGGCAGTGGCTGGGGTTGAGTTCGAATGACAGGAGGAGGCAGTGGCGGTGGTGGCGTGCAAGGAACATGATGAGGCGGTTGTTGGGTTAGCGTGCGAGAGACAGGAGGAGGCGGTGGCGTGGGTGGCATGCGAGGGACAGGAGGAGGCGGTGGCGTGGGTGGCGTGCGAGGGACAGGAGGAGGCGGTTGCGTTTGTGGCGTGCGAGGGACACATAGGAACACAAATAAACACAAAGGAAGAACAAACAACAGCAGACCTGCTGGTCCTTCCGAGGTTGTTTGTGACAAGCTACACTAGCTATCTAATCAAAGGTGGAAGATGAAGAACAGCAAAGGCGAAGGCTCCTCCCCACCCCTCCATCCCTCCAGCCAAAGCTGGCAGGAAAGGAAAAAGAACCATGCAGCATGGAAAAACTGCATGGAAATTATGTAGGAAAGAAGAAAGAACTACCATTACTGCTACCACTAACCGGGCGATAAAAGCTGACAAGGACACCAGTATTCGAAAGAACTTAACGTTATTACGACACTGAGTAATATCTTAGTTGCTGGTTGGATTCAAAACACTTGTCTAATCTATTATTGAAGGCCGTAACTGTTGTACTATAAACGACATCACAAGGTAGAGTGTTCCAAACATTAACAACTCGATTGAAGAAGAAGTGTTTAGCTTCGTGCAACGAGAATCTTTTACCACTTATCTTCAAATTGTGATTTCTTCTTGTTCTATTTGATCGATCAATTGTAAAGTAATCTTCCGCATTAATATCACTGAATCCTTTAAACATTTTAAACACTTCTATTAGATCGCCTCGCATTCTTCGTTTTGATAGGCTGAATAAATGTACTTCTTTAAGTCTTTGTTCACATGACAAATTTCTCAACCTAGGAATCATCTTTGTTACTCTTCGTTGGACCCGTTCCAACTTTTCTATGTATTTTCTGTAGTAGGGAGACCAAAACTGTACACAGTACTCTAGACGGGGTCGAGCCAACGAGTTATACAGTTTTAATATTACTTTTTCCGATATATTATTAAAGACTCGTTTATTATTAAAGACCACCGCCACCGCCTCCTCCTTTTCCTCGCACGCCAACCCCGCCTCCGCCTCCTCCTTTCACTCGCACGCCATCATCGCCACTGTCTCCTCCTTTCACTTGCACGATCCTCCGCCACCACCTCTTCCTCTCCCTCGCACGCCACACCCGCCAACGACTCCTCCTTTCCCATCGCACGCACCCACCCCCACCTCCTCTTCCTTTCCCTCGCACGCCATCCCCACCACCGCCTCCTCCTGTCCCTCGCACTCCAACCCCGCTATCGCTTCCTCCTGTCTTTCGAGCGCTACCCCCGCCACCGCATCCTTCTGTCCCTCGCCCGTTAACCTCGCCACCGCCTCATCCTGTCCCTCGCACGCTAACCCCGCCGCCGCCTCCTCCAGTCATTCGATCGCCAACCCCGCGGCCGCCTCCTCCTGTCTCTCGCACGCCACCCCCGCCACAGCCTCCTTAAGTCATTCGCTCACCACCCCCGCCACCGCCTCCTCCTGTCCCTCGCACGCCGCCCCGGCCACCGCCTTCTCCTCTCCCTACCACGCCATCCTCGTCTCCGTCTCTTCCTGTCCCTCGAACTCCAACCCCGCCACCGACTCCTTCAGTCTTTCAAACGCCACCTCCGCCACCGCCTCCTCCTGTCTCCCCCACGCCAACCCCGCCAACGCCTCCTCCTGTCCCTCACTTGCCACCCCCGCCACCGCCTTCTCCTATCCCTCGCACCCCATCTCCGCCTGCGCCTCCTCCTGTCCCTCGCACGCCAACACCGCGAGCGCCTCCTCCTGTCTATCGAACGCCACCCCCGCCACCGCATCCTTCTGTCCCTCGCCCGCTAACCTCGCCACCGCCTCATACAGTCCCTCGCACGCCAACCCCGCCGCCGCCTCCTTCAGTCATTCGCTCGTTACCCCCGCCGCCGCCTGGTCCTGTCTCTCGCACGCCACCCCCGCCACCGCCTCCTCCAGTCTTTCGCTCGCCAACCCCGCCACCGCCTCCTCCTGTCCCTCGCACGCCGCCCAGGCCACCGCCTCCTCCTCTTCCTCCCACGCCATCCTCGCCTCCGCCTCTTACTGTCCCTCGAACTCCAACCCCGACACCGACTCTTTCAGTCTTTCAAACGCCACCCACGCCACCACCTCCTCCTGTCGCCCCCACGCCCGCCCCCCCACCGCCTCCTCATGTTCCTCGCACTCTAACCCCGCCACCGCCTCATCCTGTTCCTCGCACGACACCTTCGCCACCGCCTCCTCCTGTCCCTCGCACGCCACCCCCGCCACAGCTTCCTCCTGTCCCTCGAACGTCACACTCGCCACCGTCTCCTACTGTCCCTCGAACATCACCCCCGCCAAAGCCTCTTACTGTCCCTTGCAAGCCACCCCGCCACCGCCTCCTCCTATCTATCGAACGCCGCCATCGTCTCTTACTGTCTTTCGCACGCTTCCCCCGCCACCGCTGCCTCCTGTTCCTCCCACGCCACCCCCGCCACCGCCTCCTCCTGTTCCTCGCACGCCACCCCCGCCACCGCCTCCTCCTGTTCCTCGCACGCCACCCCCGCCACCGCCTCCTCCTGTCCCTCGAACGCCACCCCCGCCACCGCCTCCTCCTGTTCCTCCCACGCCACCCCCGCCACCGCCTCCTCCTGTTCCTCGCACGCCACCCCCGCCACCGCCTCCTCCTGTCCCTCGAACGTCACACCCGCCACAGCCTCCTACTGTCCCTCGAACGTCACCCCCGGCAAAGCCTCCTACTGTCCCTCGCACGCCACCCCCGCCACCGCCTCCTCCTGTACATCGCACGCCAGCCCGGACACCACCTCCTCCTATCTATCGAACGCCATCCCCGCCACCGCCTCCTTCAGTCCATCCTACGCCACACCCGCCACTGCCTCCTACTATCCCTCGAACGTCACCCCCGCCAACACCTCCTCCTGTCCCTCGCACGCCACCCCCGCCACTGCCTCCTACTGTCCCTCGAACGTCACCCCCGCCATCGCCTCCTCCTTGCATTCGCACGCCACCCCCGCCACCGCCTCCTACTGTCCCTCGAACGTCACCCCCGCCACCGCCTCCTCCTTGCATTCGCACGCCACCCCCGCCACCGCCTCCTACTGTCCCTCGAACGTCAACCCCGCCACAGCCTCCTACTGTCCCTCGCACGCCTTCCCCGCCACCGCTTCCTCCTGTTCCTCCCACGCCACACACGCCACGGCCTCCTACTGTCCCTCGAACACCACCCCCGCCACCGATTCCTCCTGTCCCTCGCACGCCATCCCGACCACCGCCTCCTCCTTTTCCTCCAACGCCACCCCCTTGACCACTTCCTCCTGTCCCTCGCACGCCAACCCCGCCGCCGCCTCCTCCTGTCCCTCGCACGCCACCCCCGCCACCGCCTCCTCCAGTCATTCGCACGCCACCCCCGCCACCGCCTCCTCCTGTCCCTCGCACGCCACCCCCGCCACCGCCTCCTCCAGTCCCTCGCACGCCACCCCCGCCACCGCCTCCTCCTGTCATTCGCACGCTGCACCAGCCACCGCCTTCTCCTCTCCCTCCCACGCCATCCTCGCCACCGAATCTTCCTGTCCTTCGCTCTCCACCCCCGCCACCGACTCCTCCAGTCTTTCCAACGCCACACCCGCCACCGCCTCCTCCTGTCTCCCGCACGCCAACGCCTCCTCCTGTCCCTCACATGCCACCCCCCGCCACCGCCTTCTCCTATCCCTCGCACGCCATCTCCGCCACCGCCTCCTCCTGTCCGTCGCACGCCACCCACGCCACCTCCTCCTCCTGTCCTTCGCACTCCACCCCCGCCACCGCCTCCACCTGTCTTTCGAACGCCACCCCCGCCACCCCTTCTCATGTCCCTCACACGCAAACCCCGCCACCGCCTTCTACTGTCCCTCGAACGAAACTCCCGCCACCGCCTCATCCTGTCCCTCGAACGCCACCCCCGCCACCCCTCCTCATGTCCCTCACACGCAAACCCCGCCACCGCCTTCTACTGTCCCTCGAACGCCACCCCCGCCACCCCTCCTCATGTCCCTCACACGCAAACCCCGCCACCGCCTCCACCTGTCTTCGAACGCCACCCCGCCACCCCTTCTCATGTCCCTCACACGCCACCCGCCACCGCCTTTCTGTCCCTCGAACGCCACCCCTGCCACCCCTCCTCATGTCCCTCACGCCAACCCCACCGCCTCCTCCAGTCAATCGCACGCCAACCCCACCACCGCCTGCTCCTGTCGATCACGAACCGCCACCGCCTCCTACTGTCCATCGCACTCCACCCCCGCCACCGCCTCCTCCTATCTATCGAACGCAACCTCCGCCACCGCCTCCTCCTATCTATCGAACGCAACCCCCGCCACCGCCTCCTCCTATCTATCGAACGCAACCCCCGCCACCGCCTGCTCTTGTCCCTCGCACGCCAACCCCGCCACCGCCTCATCCTGTTCCTTGCACGCCACCCCCGCCAACGCCTCCTCCTGTCCCTCGCACGCCAACCCCACCGCCTCCTCCTGTTCTTCGCACGCCACCCCCGCCACCGCCTAGTCCTGTCGATCGAACGCCACCACCGCCACAGCCTCCTACTGTCCCTCGCACTCCACCCCGCCACCGCCTCCTACTGTCCCTCGAACATCACCCCGCCACCGCCTCCTCCTGTCCCTCGCACGCCAACCCCGCCACCGCCTCCTCCTATCTATCGAACGCCATCCCCGCCACCGCCTCCTACTGTCCCTCGCACGCCAACCCCGCCACCGCCTCCTCCTGTCCCTCGCACGCCAACCCCGCCACCGCCTCCTACTGTCCCTCGCACGGTACCCCCACCAGCGCTGCCTCCTGTCCCTCGCACGCCAACCCCGCCACCGCCTCCTATTATCCTTCGCCAGCCACACCCGCCACAGCCTCCTACTGTCCCTCGCACGCCAACCCGGCCACAGTCTCCTCTTGTCCCTCCCACGCCAACCCCGCCACCGCATCCTCCTATCTATCGAATGCCACCCCCGCCACCGCCTCCTCCTGTCCATCGAAGGCCACCCCCGCCACCGCCTCCTCCTGTCCCTCTCACGCCACCCCCGCCACCGCCTCTCCTGTCCCCTCGCACGCCACCAGCCACCGCCTCCTCCTTCCTCGCATCGCCAACCCCGCCACCGCCTCCTCCTTTCCCTCCTACGCCACCCGCCACCGCCTCCTTTCCTCGCACGCCATCCCTGCCACCGCCTCCTCCTTTCTCTCACGCCACCCCCGCCACCGCCTCCCTCTCCTCGCACGCCACCCCAGACACCGCCTCGTCCTGTCCCTCGCACCCCATCCCGGCCACCGCCTCCGCCTGTCCCTCGCACGCCACCCCGCCACCGCCTCCTCCTTCCCCATCGCGCCATTCCCGCCACCGCCTCCTCCTGTCCCTCGCACGCCATCCCCCGCCACCGCCTCCTCCTTCCCTCGCACGCCACTCCTGCCACCGCCTCCTCCTTTCCCTCGCACGCCATCCCCTACCGCCTCCTCCTTTCCTCGCACGCCACCCCTGCCACCGCCTCCTCCTATCCCTCGCACGCCACCCCGCCACCGCCTCCTTCCTGTCCCTCGCACGCCAACCTGCCACCGCCTCTTCCTTTCCATCGCACGCCATCCAGCACCGCCTCCTCCTTTAATCATGTTACCCTGCCACCGCCTACTCCTGTCCTCGCACGCCTGCCACCGCCTCTTCTTTCCCCTCGCCACGCCATCCCCGCCACCGCCTCCTCCTTTCCTCGCACGCCACCCGCCACCGCCTCCTTCCTTTCCCTCACGCCACCCCACCGCCTCCTCCTTTCCCTCGCACGCCACCCCGCCACCGCCTCCTCCTTTCCTCTCACGCCACTCCCGCCACCGCCTCCTCCTTTCCCTCGCACGCCACCCGCCGCCTCCTCCTTTCCCTCGCACGCCATCCCTGCCACCGCCCTTCCTTTCCTCAGCATCCCACCCTGAACACTAATCCAGGGTCAGCATCCCACCCTGAACACTAATCCAGGGTCAGCATCTCACCCTGAACACTAAGCCAGGGTCAGCATCTCACCCTGAACACTAATCCAGGGTCAGCATCCCACCCTGAACACTGAGCCAGGGTCAGCATCCCACCCTGAACACTAAGCCAGGGTCAGCATCTCACCCTGAACACTAATCCAGGGTCAGCATCCCACCCTGAACACTCATCCAGGGTCAGCATCCCACCCTGAACACTTAGCCAGTGTCAGCATCTCACCCTGAACACTAATCCAGGGTCAGCATCCCACCCTGAACACTAATCCAGGGTCAGCATCCCACCCTGAACACTAATCCAGGGTCAGCATCCCACCCTGAACACTAATCCAGGGTCAGCATCCCACCCTGAACACTTAGCCAGGGTCAGCATCCCACCCTGAACACTCATCCAGGGTCAGCATCCCACCCTGAACACTAATCCAGGGTCAGCATCCCACCCTGAACACTTAGCCAGGGTCAGCATCCCACCCTGAACACTCATCCAGGGTCAGCATCCCACCCTGAACACTAATCCAGGGTCAGCATCCCACCCTGAACACTCATCCAGGGTCAGCATCCCACCCTGAACACTAATCCAGGGTCAGCATCCCACCCTGAACACTAAGCCAGGGTCAGCATCCCACCCTGAACACTAATCCAGGGTCAGCATCCCACCCTGAACACTTAGCCAGGGTCAGCATCCCACCCTGAACACTAATCCAGGGTCAGCATCCCACCCTGAACACTTAGCCAGGGTCAGCATCCCACCCTGAACACTAATCCAGGGTCAGCATCTCACCCTGAACACTAATCCAGGGTCAGCATCCCACCCTGAACACTAATCCAGGGTCAGCATCCCACCCTGAACACTTAGCCAGGGTCAGCATCTCACCCTGAACACTAATCCAGGGTCAGCATCCCACCCTGAACACTAATCCAGGGTCAGCATCCCACCCTGAACACTAATCCAGGGTCAGCATCCCACCCTGAACACTAATCCAGGGTCAGCATCCCACCCTGAACACTAATCCAGGGTCAGCATCCCACCCTGAACACTAAGCCAGGGTCAGCATCCCACCCTGAACACTAATCCAGGGTCAGCATCTCACCCTGAACACTTAGCCAGGGTCAGCATCCCACCCTGAACACTAATCCAGGGTCAGCATCCCACCCTGAACACTTAGCCAGGGTCAGCATCTCACCCTGAACACTTAGCCAGGGTCAGCATCCCACCCTGAACACTTAGCCAGGGTCAGCATCCCACCCTGAACACTTAGCCAGGGTCAGCATCCCACCCTGAACACTAAGCCAGGGTCAGCATCCCACCCTGAACACTAATCCAGGGTCAGCATCCCACCCTGAACACTTAGCCAGGGTCAGCATCCCACCCTGAACACTTAGCCAGGGTCAGCATCCCACCCTGAACACTTAGCCAGGGTCAGCATCCCACCCTGAACACTCATCCAGGGTCAGCATCCCACCCTGAACACTTAGCCAGTGTCAGCATCTCACCCTGAACACTAATCCAGGGTCAGCATCCCACCCTGAACACTTAGCCAGGGTCAGCATCCCACCCTGAACACTAATCCAGGGTCAGCATCCCACCCTGAACACTTAGCCAGGGTCAGCATCCCACCCTGAACACTTAGCCAGGGTCAGCATCCCACCCTGAACACTCATCCAGGGTCAGCATCCCACCCTGAACACTTAGCCAGGGTCAGCATCCCACCCTGAACACTAATCCAGGGTCAGCATCCCACCCTGAACACTTAGCCAGGGTCAGCATCCCACCCTGAACACTTAGCCAGGGTCAGCATATCACCCTGAACGCTAAGCCAGGGTCAGCATTTCACCCTGAACACTAAGCCAGCGTCAGCATCCCACCCTGAACACTAAGCCAGGGTCAGCATCCCACCCTGAACACTAAGCAGCATCCCACCCAGGCAACTATTTTTCTTCCTTTCTTTCTTCCGTTCATCTCATTCCGTCCATCTGTATATTTTTTTCTGAATCTACATCTGCTTTGTTGCCTTCTTTGTTTACTTCCTCCCTTTCTCCTATTCTTTATAGTTTTCTTCCTTTCTTTCTTCGTTTTTTCCATCCTTCCCTCCATTCTTCCCTCTCTCCTATAATTTTTTTCTTTATAATAATATTCTTTTCTTTCTTCCTTCTCTTACACTTCAGTTCATCCCTTTATTCCTGTCTTGCTGTGTTCCTTCGTCTGTCCCTCTAAGCCAGGCTGAAGCCAAAGATAATCAAGCCGCTGCCGGTTTTCTTTTTTCTCTTAGTTTTAGTTCTCCTCAGTTTCGTTTTTTTTGGTGTTGAATTGATTTTTGGTTAATTATTTTTTTCTTTTTTTTTACTTTTCTTTCTTGCTTTTGAGTTCATGCGTTTCGTTACATTTTGGCATTATATGTTTTTAGTTTTCTATTTTTTGACTGATCAGGAGTTGAACTTTTTAGATTTGTTAGGTCTTTTTTTTTTACTACTGCTTGAGTTGATTTCTTTGTTGCTTTTTTTCTTTTTCTTTTTTATGGCTTCTTTATTTTGATGTTTTGTTGGTGACAACTATTTCGTAATAGTTTGGAAAGTTAACTATTTTTTTTTTTTTTTTTGTCGGGGGGGATTTTGTCCTTTTTAGGTTACGTCGTGAGGAGATTTTTTGTTGCAAATGGTCAGGGCAGTGTTCAGAGTGTCCAGGGAGTGTCAGGGGCCTTGTCGTCATCAGAGTGTCCGTCCATTGTTCAGAGAGTGTCCAGGGAGTGTCAGGGGCCTTGTTGCGTGGGTCGTCATCAGAGTGTCCGTCCATTGTTCAGAGAGTGTCCAGGGAGTGTCAGGGGCCTTGTTGCGTGGGTCGTCATCAGAGTGTCCGTCCATTGTTCAGAGAGTGTCCAGGGAGTGTCAGGGGCCTTGTTGCGTGGGTCGTCATCAGCGTGTCCGTCCATTGTTCAGAGTGTCCAGGGAGTGTCAGGGGCCTTGTTGCGTGGGTCGTCATCAGAGTGTCCGTCCATTGTTCAGAGAGTGTCCAGGGAGTGTCAGGGGCCTTGTTGCGTGGGTCGTCATCAGAGTGTCAGTCCATGTTGTGTTTCCATGACTTTTTTTTATTTTCGTATTCTTTTTCTGTAATATCGTTTCTTCGGTATTTAATTTTCCGTTTCCTGGCGTTGTGCAGGCTAGCTGTATCGCCTTATCTTGGTGCTGTATGCTGCTCAGGATGAGTCTCCCTCACCCCAGAGGAGTCAGCAACCCTACCCAACACACAACACCTAAGGCCTTAATGCTAGATATTTTTCCCTTTTCTTGATGTTGTGTTTCTATCACTTTATTTTTCTCGTGATGTTTTTTTTTTTTTTTTTTTGTTATATCCATTCTTCGGTGTTGTTATTATTATTTTTTTCGTTCCCTGGTGTTGTGCAGGCTAGCTTTATCGCCTTGTCATGGTGCTGTATGCTGCTCAGGATGAGTCTCCCTCACCCCAGAGGAGTCAGCAACCCTACCCAACACACAACACCAAAGGACTTAATGCTTGCCACAATGAGTTGTTTCACTTTCATGATGTTGTGTTTCTATCACTTCTTTATTCTCGTGTTCCTTTTCAGTAATATCCATTCTTCGGTGTTCTTTATCATTATTTTTCGTTTCCTGGTGTTGTGTTGGCTAGCTATATTGCCTCTTCTTGGTGCTGTATGCTGCTCAGGATGAGTCTCCCTCACCCCAGAGGAGTCAGCAACCCTACCCAACACACAACAGCAGAGGCCTTAATGCTTGCCCCAATGATTGGTTTTCACTTTCATGATGTTTTTCTACAAGTTCTTTATTATCGTGTTCCTTTTTCAGTAATATCCATTCTTCGATGATATTTTTATTTATTTTACGTTTCCTGATGTTGTGCAGGCTAGCTGTATCGCCCTATCTTGGTGCTGTATGCTGCTCAGGATGAGTCTCCCTCACCCCAGAAAAGTCAGCAATCCTACCCAACACACAGCACCAAAGGACTTACTCTGCTAGATTTTTTTCCTTTTCTTGATTTTGCGTTTCTATCACTTCTTTATGTTTGTGTTCTTTATATTGTAATCTTAATTCTTCGGTGTTATTTTCTTTATTTTCCGTTTCCTTGTGTTGGGTAGCTGTATCGCCTTATCTTGGTGCTGTATGCTGCTCAGGATGAGTCTCCTTCACCCCAGAGGAGTCAGCAACCTTACCCAACACACAACACCTAAGGCCTTAATGCTAGATGCGTGGGTCGTCATCAGAGTGTCCATCCATTGTTCAGAGAGTGTCCAGGGAGTGTCAGGGTGCCTTGTTGCCTGGGTCGTCATCAGAGTGTCCGTGCCTTCGTGCGTGCTTGCGTGCGTGCGTGCGTGCTTTCTGCGTGAGTTCGTGCGTTTTTTCGTGCGTGGCTGCGTGCTTGCTTGTGTGAGTGTGTGCGTGCGTGCCTGCCTGCATGCTTGCGTGGGTGCGTGCGTCTGTACGTGAGTGTGTGTGCTTGCGTGCGTGTGCATGCGTGGATACGTGATTGTGTGCGTGCTTGCGTGTGTGAGTGCTTGTGTGCTGCGTGCGTTGGGCGGTCAGTGCCTGCGAGCGTGTGTTCGTCCGTTCCTTCGTGGGTATGTATACTCGTGTTCGTGAGTGCGAGCGTGTGTTCGTCCGTTCCTTCGTGCGTGTGTATGCTCGTGTTCGTGCGTGCGAGCGTGTGTTCATCTGTTCCTTCGTGCGTGTGTGTACTCGTGTTCGTGCGTGCGAGCGTGCGCTGGGGATGGGTGCGTGCGAGCGTGTGTTCGTCCGTTCCTTCGTGCGTGTGTACTCGTATTCGTGCGTGCGAGCGTGTGTTCATCCGTTCCTTCGTGCGTGTGTATTCGTGTTCGTGCGTGCGAGCGTGCGTTGGGGATGGGTGTGTGCGAGCGTGTGTTCGTCCGTTCGTTCTTGCGTGTGTTCTTGCGTTCGTGCGTGCGAGCGTGGGTGGGGGGTGAGTGCGTGCTTGTGCGTCCGATCGTTCGTGCGTGTGTGCTTGCGTATGTGCGTGCGTGCGTGCGTGCGTGCGTTGGGGGGTGAGTGCGAGCGAACGTGCGTTGGAGTGAGTTCGTGCTGGCGTGTGTTGGGGGTTGTGTTCGTGCGTGCTGCGTGAGCTAGGCGAATAACACGCGAGAACTTTTCCTGTCGCAGCAGGAGCAGACTGACATCAGCTTTCGGCAGCGGCCCAGGAGTTGCTTCAACTCCTCTGGGAGGCCTTCCTCTCCTCTTGTTGCTCCTTATTGGAGGAAGCCTCCTATCCTGTCCCGGGAGAGCGTTAGTGCAGTTGTCCCCTGCCTCATTATACTCTGTGTGTGTGTGTGTGTGTGTGTGTGTGTGTGTGTGTGTGTGTGTGTGTGTGTGTGTGCGCGCGCGCGCGCGTGTGTGTGTCTAAGGTTCTGAGGCTCGCCTGGCCTCGGGGATCAGCCACGCGATTTTGATTTCTTGAGATGGAGTCATCCTCCTCCTTTTTCTTACCCGGTATAGGGTCGAGATTTACCACATCACCTCGGTTTGCGATATGCCGTTTTAGGGAGCACAGAGTTGACATTGCATAGGGCTGAATCTAGAGCTAGTTGCACCTTTTGTAGTGAAGATCGCTACGGAGCTGATTGGCTGGATGGAGGAGGAGATGTTAGCTACGGAGCTGATTGGCTTGATGGAGGAGGGTGTGCTTAGCTACGGGATCTGATTGGCTGGATGGAAGGTCTTATTTATAAAGTAATCTTCGCCTCGGCTCGCCTGTTTGAAAAGCCTCTCGTTGAAGTTGCCGGGGTATTCACGGACTGTTTTGTGATCGTAGTGATGGCTGTACACGCCTTCAGCGTCATGAATGGTAAAGTCACCCGTGACAACTTGGCCAAGCTTCTCCGCGGCCTTGGGAATAGTCGTAAAGGCAGCTCGATACGTTTAAAATAACGGCCCTGTGGGGTAAGAAGTGAGCATTTTTCCCTTCAATAATTGTTTACTCCCACCATCTAAAGTATTGTGCGAAATATATGAATTAGAATAATAACACTGGTATTTGCCCCGAGGTTACGGCCGTGACGTCACCAGCGGAAGAGGTAATAGAAAGGAAAGGAGAAAAAATGGAGCTGGAAGTGGAAGGAGAGAAGAAGTGGAGGGAAGAAACTGAAAGGGAAGGTGGTAAAGGAAAGTGTAAATGCGAGGAGGAAGAGAAAGAGAGGGAAGGAAAAAAGGGAGCTGTTAGTGGAAGAAAAGAAAGACAGAAAATATTTGGAAAGTTACGGAAAAATGTGTGATTGGAGGGAGAGAAAAAAGTGTAGGGAAGAGAGAGAGAAAGTGGACGATAGAGAAAGTGAAATGGTGGATAATAAGAGAGGCGGGACAAGGGGACTGAGGAGAAGAAGAAGGAACGCCAATAATGGAGAGAGGGATAAAAGATGAAAATGGAGGAAAAGGAAAACGGAGGAAGAAACCAGGAAAAGGAGAAACTAAGGGGAAAAAAGAAAGTAAAGGAGGAAAAAGGAAGTAAGAAAGAAAGGGATTAGGGAGCTGTGAGGCGAGTATAGAAGGAAGGAAGGAAGGAAGTAAAGAAGTAAGGGAGAGATATAATAAGGAAGTAGGGAGGTGAAGGAGGAAGGAAGTAAGGAATAAAAAAAAGTAGGACTGACTGAAAAAGGAAAACAGCAAGAAGTGATGGAGAGAAGGAGGAGGGGAGGAGGAAAGGGGGGGAAATGGAGGAAAAGGAAGAGAGAAAACATCAAACGGGAAGGAAGGGAAGACAAGTGAGGAAGGAAGGAAGGGAGGAAAAAAAAGGTATCTCCAGGGTATCTCTGAGCTAATCTCTCTCTCTCTCTCTCTCTCACTAATTGAAAAAAAGGACAAAAGAATAGGACAAAAAGCTTACTAACTAATCCATCTTTGGGAGCGGGCCAGCCTACCCACGTGCACACCTACACCTAATCATAAGGGCGGAAAGAAAGGGCAACTACTGGCTGGTTATAAATATCTCTCAAAAAATATGTTGGCCCAATACTTTTTCCGATATTGGTTCTGGTGGTGGTGGTGGTGGTGGTAGTGTTTGTTCTGCCTCTATAATCACCACCACCATCACCACCACCACCTCTATCGTCAACACTACCTCAACCATCACCACCACTACCGGTACCATTAATCACCACTACCGACTCCACCACTGCCGACATATCACTACCACGAGCTTCACTACCATCACCATAACTTAATCACCACTACGGTCACCATCACCATTATCAACACCATATTGCTGTTACTACTAAAACCATTACTACTACTACTACTACTACTACTACTACTACTACTACTACTACTACTACTACTACTACTCCTAATAATAATTCTAATACTAATAATAACTCGGAAAAAGTCATTAATTACGCCAATGTTTTCTTGCTGTATTTTTCAGGGGCCGCCTCGCCGAGTTTGGCCGCGCCGAACGAGCCATAAAAATCCATCCTGCCCCGGTGAGTTTTTGTTTCGACTGTGTTTTGCAATAGTTTTTTTTTTCCATTGATGTGCCGAATTGTACCGAATTAGTTTAGGAGCGAGATAACTTTGTGCGTGTGTGTGCGTATGTGTGTGATTCGAAATGTTCACGGGTAGTACACACACACACACACGACAATCACATTCACACTCACTCTCCCCATCCCTCTCTTCACCATTCATTAGCCTCATAACATAGCCACACCTTGTAGTCAGTCACCACTCCACTCATCTCCATTCCAGTCATCACCCATCACCACTAACACCGCTACGTAACATCACCACCACTAACACCACCACCAGTCCTCGTCATCACCACCTCCTTCACGCTGTAGCCTCACCTCACCTTTCACCCCCTCCTCTTTACCTGTCCGCGCGCACCTGATGACAATACGCCGCCTGATTTACATTCAAGGAACCGAGTCCGCCCACAATATAGGAGCACGATTTTTTTTTTTACCTTTTCCTTTTTTCCTGCATGTTTTTTTTCTTTTTTTCTCTTTTGTTCTTCTTGTTTTCTTGTATTTGTTGTTCTTCTTCTTCCTTATTATTTTACTCGTTTTCTGGCTTTTATTTCACTATTGATTTTTCTTATTCTATTTTTTTAACTCACTGATTTTGTCTTTTCATTTTGACCCCTTTCCTTATTTCTTGTTTTTTTCTTCTTTACTTGTTTTTTTCTCAGTGGTGACGTCATAGGGAAAGGGTGATGATGATGATGATGATGATGACAAGGAAGGAAGGAATGGAGGGGTATGAGAGGAAGGGGAAGGAAAGGGGTAGGAAGGAAAGGGGAAGGTAGGAGAGGTAGGTAGATAAGTAAGGAGGATGGGAAGGGAAGGAAAGGGAAAGGAGGAAGAGAAGGGAAGGGAAGAGAAGGGAAGGAGGAGGATGATGATAAGGAGGAGGTTGATAGGTAGGCAAGGGGAGGGAAGGGTAGATAGGAACAGATGATGATGATGAAGATGAGGAAGAGGAAGAGAAAGTGAAAGAAAAAAAAAGAGAAGAAACTGAATGAGAAGAAAGAGAGAGGAGAAAAAGAAAGAGAGAAAGAGGAAAAAAAGAGAAAGAGTAAGAGAAGGAGAAAGAGAGGAGGAGGAGGAGGACGAGGAGGAGGAGGAAGAACAAGATTAAATAAACAAATAGAAGGAAATTTATGAGAGAGAGAGAGAGAGAGAGAGAGAGAGAGAGAGAGAGAGAGAGAGAGAGAGAGAGAGAGAGAGAGAGAGAGAGAGAGAGAGAGAGTATGCTAATCAGGTGCTCTTAGTCAACAACAACTTTTGCAAATTAATGTTTCAAAACTTTTTAGGCCAAACAATTATCGTTTTATGTTTTTTTTAGCCCAGTGCAAAACCTGTGTGTGTGTGTGTGTGTGTGTGTGTGTGTGTGTGTGTGTGTGTGTGTGTGTGTGTGTGTGTGTGTGTGTGTCTGTCTGTCTGTCTGTCTGTCTGTCTGTCTTACTGTCTGTCTGTCTGTCAGTCTGTCTGTATGTATGTATGTTGGTTAGTCAATCTATTTTTCCATCTTTTTGTGTGTTTGTATGTGTTTTTATGCATTTTGTCCTTGTGTCTGTTTTTCTGTGTCTGTCTGTCTGTTAGTTTGTCTATTTGTTTATATTTCTGTTAGCGTTTTTGTATCATTTTCTCTGTCCGTTTTTCTGTTAATCTGTCTGTTTGTTGGTCACTGCCTGTCTGTCTGTCTGTCTGTCTGTCTGTGTGTGTGTGTGTATACAAGCATCCATGAACACGTATTGCATTCAATCACCAACATTCATTCATGCATACATAACTATTCGTGTGTAATAACCTTCATGTGTTTATTGATTTATCTATCCATATCGATCTATCAGTCTGCCTCTCTCTGTTTATCAAGCTATCATTTTTGTATTGAATTTATGGATAGATTATCCTGTTAAGTTCGTCTATTTATCTATCTAGTTAGCTTTTATTAACCTTTATCCTTTTTATATTCGTTTATTTGACTCTCTATTTATATACTTTTCCAATCACGTTTTTATCTACCTTCATTTATTTTTCATGCAAATCATTTTTCATTCACTTAAGTTTTCATTCACTTCATTTTTAATTCTTTTTTTTTCATTTTCCATTCATTTTTTTCATTTTTATTCATTTTCTGTATTTTTCATTAATTTTTTCACTTTCATTAATTGTTTTTATTTTTCATGCACTTCATTTCTCATTTTTTTCATTTTCATTCATTTTTTTAAATTTTTCATTCATTTTTCACTTACTTAATTCTCATTTCTTTTTTATATTTTTCATTCTTTTTTTTTCATTCAGATCATTTTTCACATTTTTAATTTTTCATCTAGTCCATTATTCATTCACTGCATTTTTTTTTTCATTCAGTTCACTTCGTTTTTCATTTTTCATTTCTTTCTTTTTCAATTTTTTTTCCATTCATTTTTCATTCAGTTCACACCTGTAATCTACGTGTTCTCTTATCTGTTTACATTCATCTAGTTATCTATCTATCTGTGTAACCCTTATCAGCTTTTCTATTCATCTATCCAACTATCTATCTACCTATACACTTCTTCAGTCACGTATCTATCTGCTCATTCTACTCTTTTATCATCATTCTAATTCATTCTCATTTTACTATTCATTTTTACAATCCAAATCCCTCTATGTATCTTTTTCCTCTCCTTCTTCACTCTTTCTACCTCATATTCCACTATCCGAATCTCGTTATTTATTTTCTCTTCATCCTCCTAGTTTATCTTCGTGCTGCCCAAATCTCTTTTTCTATCATTCTCTTCATTTCCTTCCTTTTTCTCCTACTCATTCTAACATCCAAATCTCTTATCTACCTTTTCTTTACCTTTTTCCTTCTTTCTACTTTTCATCAACTATCTTACCTATCTCTTTCTCTACTAACTTTCTCTCTACTATTTTACCTTTCCAATACATGGTTCTTCATCTACCTACATATCTACCTTTCCACCCAATCTTCACCTTTCTTAAACAAGGGAGGAGGAGGATGCGAATCACTTGTCATTTTACTATCCAAATCTCTAATCTACCATTCATTTACCTTCTTCCTTACCTACCTACGTACCTACCTTTCCTTCCACTCAGTTCTCTCCATCTTTCTTGAACGAGGGAGGAGGAAGAAGAGGAGGAGGAGGAGAAGGCAAAGGGTAGGAAGGTTCAGGCAGTAGAAATTTCCCGGGCCCAAAATAATCTTACCTCATTTTCCTATCCAAATCTCTTATCTATCTCTTATCTACGTATCTATTCACCTTCCTCCTCATCTACGCATCTTACCATCTGGCTCTCCACCTTTCTCAAACAAGGGAGGAAGAGGAAGAGGAGGCAAGGAGGAGGAGGAGGTGGAGGCAAGGAGTAGGAAGGGAAGGGTTAGTAGGAGGAATTTCTCACCCTCAACATAATCAGACTTCATTCTACATTCCAAATCTCTTATCTGCCTCTCTCTTTACCCTCTTCCTCATCTACGCACCTACCTTTTCACCCAATCTTCTCCTCCTTTCTTAAGCGAGGAAGAGGAGGAGGAGGAGGAGGAGAAGGCAAGGAGTAGGAAGGGAAGGGTTAGTAGGAGGAATTTCTCACCCCCAACATAATCAGATTTCATTCTACTATCCAAATCTCTTATCTGCCTTTCTCTTTACCCGCTTCCTCGCTTCCTCATCTACGCACCTACCTTTCCACCCAATCTTCTCCACCTTTCTTAAACGAGGAAGGAAGAGGAAGAGGAGGAGGAGGAGGAGGAGGAGGAGGCAAAGGAGTAAAAAGGGAGGGGTTAGAGGAATTTCCCAGCGCCACATAATCACAGCTTGTCACTCGCCACCTGTTATTGCAATTACTCTCGTCCGGAGCCAAGAGACTCATTTAAACTTGAGGTGACGTGGCGCGACCCCCCCTGGCCTGGCTTTTTCACCGTGCCAGGAGTGAGGGAGAGGGAGGGGGAAGGAGGGGGAGGAGGAGGGAGAGAGGGGGAAGAGGGAGAGAGAATGAAAGATGAAAAACAGAACAAAATAGAATGAAAGAGAACAAGAGAGAACGAAAAAAAGAAAACGATAAAGGAAAATTGAAAAAGAAAACTGAGAAAAGAAAACTGAAAAAAGAAAAATGAAGAGAACGAGAAAAAGAGAACGAGAAAAAGAGAACGAGAAAAAGAGAACGAGAGAGAGAGAGAGAGAGAGAGAGAGAGAGACGGGAAAGGAGAAAGAAAGAACACTAAAGGAATGAGGAAGTAGGAAAAGAAAGAACAAGCAGGGAAGGAAGGAAGGAAGACGAAACAAGAGGGGAAAAGAAAAGAAAGGAGATGAAAGGAAAGGAAATAAGAGGAGGAGAAAAGAAAAGGAGAAAACGAGGTGAAGGAGAGGAAAAGGAAGAAAAAAAAAAAGGAAATAAGAGGAGGACAAGAAAGAAAAGGAGTGGAAACGAAATGAAAGAAAAGAAAAGGAGGGAAAGGAAAGGAAAAGAGAAGGAAGAGAAAGAAAAGGAGAAACGAAGTGAAGGAGAGGAAAAGGAAAGGAAAGGAAATAAGAGAAGGAAGAGAAAGAAATGGAGAGAAAACGAAGTGAAGGAGAGAAAAGGAAAGAAAAGTAAAGGAAATAAGAGGAAAAGAAAGAAAAGGAGAGAAACGAAATGAAAGAGAAGAAAAGGAAGGGAAAGGAAAGGAAAAAAGAGAAGGAAAAGAGAGAAAAGAAGAGGAAACGAGGTGAAAGAAGAAAAAGGAAGGAAAGGAAAGGAAATAAGAGAAGGAAAAGAAAGGAAAGGAGAGAAACGTAGTGGAAGAGAAGAAAAGGAAGGGAAAGGAAAGGAAATAATAAAAAAAACAAGCAAACAGAAGAAGAGAAAATGAGAGAAAGAGGAGAGGAAAGGAGGAAGGGAAGTGAGGCATGAGGAGTAAATGATAAAAAAAGAAATAGAAAAGGAAGAAAGACGAGAAGGAGAAACGGAAGAGGAAATGAAATGAAGGAGGAAAGACATAGAGGACAGTAAAGAGAGGAAGAAGATTGATTGATTGATTGATTGATTGATTTATTGGCCTCAAGGTAGTTACATAGATTATTTTACACATTGTCTTTAAAAGCCACTAGTCCATTGAGCCGTAGCTCTCTTATGGACTACATGTTATATATATTTATATATAAGTGAGCATAACAGGTGCGACAAGGTCTCTCAAAAATATATTAAAGATTGCAAAAAAATGAAGTATGGCTAACTCAGAATGCATACTATATACATGTGCACCCCAATACAAAATTAATGAAAATAGGCTTTTGTTCCTGATTAATAGAACAAAGTGATAATACTAATACTAATAATAACAATAACAATAGCAACAAAAATGCTACTAACAGTAATAATAGTTTCATAACAATATTACTAATAATAATGATAATGACAATAAAAAAAAAATAATAATAATAATGACAGACATGATAATAATGACATGATAATAATGATAGGAATGATAATAATGATAGACATGATAATAATGATAGACATGATAATAATGATAGACATGATAATAATGATAGACATGATAATAATGATAAACATGATAATAGTGACAGTAGTAACGCATAATAATAATAATAATAATAATAATAATAATAATAATAATAATAATAATAATAGTGATAATAATAATAATAATAATAATAATAATAATAATAATAATAATAATTATAATAATAATAATAATAATAGTGATAATAAAATTATAATAGTGATACTGATCCTGAACATTACTATTACATATTCTAGTAGTAGTAGTAGTAGTAGTAGTAGTAGTAGTAGTAGTAGTAGTAGTAGCAGTGGTAGCAGCAGTAGAGAAGGGAGGGAAAGGGGGAAGGAGAAGGATAAGGGGAAAGCATAGCAGGCACTCTTTAACACGCCTTAATGTGAGGTAGTTAAGGTATATATTTCACTGAAAAATATTAAGTATAATTACCATGTAACAATGAAAATAACTTTCTTTTAAATGAGACTTGATTATCATTATTTAGAAGGGACTGAGGCAAGTTATTCCAGTTTTTTGATCCCCGTGACAGAACACTCTGCTGGGCGTGTGTGGTCCTGCATAACGGTGGACGCAATTGATGAGTTCTACGGGGCACAGAGCGGGGCATCACAGTAAAGCCAGGGTATACAGGGAAAGAGTGAAGAGCTTTGTGTACAAATAAGTTAGTTTGAAGGTATATAATATCGGGAAGCTTTAACAACCTAAAATCTCTAAAAATACAATTTGTATGAGCATACCGATCTTTAAAGAACATAACACGTAAGAGTTTTTTTTTTTTAAATAATCAGGCTGTCGATGAAGGTGTTATAGGCGCCTCCCCATATGGCACAACAGTATAGAAGGTGCGGATATATTAGAGAGAATCTCTTAATCTGAATATTGCGGCCGTTAGCAGGGCTACCTTTGATTTTACCATGTCAATGTGTCGTTTCCATTTTAATTTATTATCGATAGCTATACCTAAAAATTTAAAATAAGTAACTACATTTAAGGCAAAATTATTAATTTTTATTGATGTATGAACTGGCTGAGTCGTGAGTGGACTAGAAATCATGAACTTAGTTTTGTTAATATTTAATGTTAATTTATTACTCATGATCCAATTTGATACATTGATAAGCTCAGTATTTAAAGCGTCTGTTATATCTTTAAGATCATGTCCTTGAATGAAAATTGTGGTATCGTCGGCAGATAAAAGGAATTTTAGTTTATTGCTGCTATGAATTATGTCATTGATATAAATTAAGAAAAGAATCGGGCCAAGAATTGATCCCTGGGGCACACCACATGCAGTATCTGTATATGGCGATGACACATTGTTAAACGATGTACATTGTTTCCTGTGTGCTAAGTAACTTTTGAACCAACTATGCGCATTGCCACGAATTCCATAAACAAACAATTTATCTAGTAGAATGTTATGAGAAATGGTGTCAAAAGCTTTAGTGAGATCACAGAACACACTTATCTGGAACATTTTTGCATCCAAAGCATTGTAAATATTTTGACATAGATGGTGAAGTGCTAATTCAGTAGAATACTTAGGACGGAAGCCATACTGAACGGAGGTGAGGAGTGAGTGTTTGGACAGGTAATTCATTAGTCTTACTGACATCATTTTTTCAAGAATTTTGCTAAAGCTGGGTAAGATGGAAATAGGTCTGTAATTAAGTGGTAATGAAGAGTCTCCCTTCTTAAAGATTGGAACAACACGTGCCATCTGCAGGTGACTTGAAAAAGAGCCTTCTTTAAAAGATGTATTAATTATATAAACTAAAAAGGGAGAAACTAGGTCACAACATTCCTTAATTATTTTAATACTAATGTCATCATGTCCCGGGGAAGAGACTTTTATATTAAGAATGACAGACTTAACTTCTGGTAGTGTAGTGGGTCGTAAGTAGAAAGAAAATGGAACCGATTCGGGGAGATAAGTGGTAAAAGGTGTTTGGGTCTCTGGGATGTTCGTGGCTAACGTGTTGCCAATATTACTGAAATAGTTATTGAAAGCGTTCGCTATATTAAAAGAATCTGTTACGGTATCACCATTGAATAAAAAAGATGAAGGAAGTTTCACTTGTTTTTTAGCGAGTAGACTATTTATAGTGGACCAGCAGGTCTTTTTGGAGTCCCCTGCTTCACTTGACAATTTGTTTTTATAGTAATTTGCTTCGGCAGTTCTTATGGTCGTTGTTAATTTATTTTTATAGGATTTAAAGGCGTTTTCATAAGTAAGGGGCCACTTGGCATACAGTTTTTGAAGTTTGTTACGATGTTTAATTGAATTCTTAATGGCAGAAGTGATGTAAGGTTTGCCTATATGCTTTTCTTTAATTGTTAATGTCTCCAACGGGAAGTGCTTATTATACAGGTCAGTAAATTTCGTTATGTACCAGTCAAACAAATAATTTACTCCATAATCACAGGCATTTGAATTCCAGTTAATGTTAATTAAATCAGCTTTAGATGCACTTATGTTTTCATTGGAAAGATTTCTTCTGGTTATAGTATTAACAGTACTAGGTGAGTAGACAGTGTTGTTTAATGAAAATGAACTAACAATAGGGAAACGATCACTAATTGAGTTATACATAATACCGCTTGTTAAATAATAATCAAAATTGTTGGTCCTGATGTGATCAATTATTGTTGCCGAGTTTCTAGTTACACGTGTAGGTTTATTTATTGAGGAGAAATAGCAGTAACTGTGAAATAAATTAACCAAGTTTTGAGAACTTTTTTCACCATGATTTAGAATATTAATGTTGAAGTCACCCATGATGTAAACCGGTAATTTAGACCTGGATACAATACTAATAATATCAGTCATAGATGCAAGAAAGTCATCTGTATTAGAATTCGGTGGTCTATAGATCATACCAACGATAAACTTGTTAGGTTGTATAGTTTCTAAAAATAATGATTCCAGATGTTGGAGTTGAAGAGACATTACAAATTTGGCGAACTTGAAATGTTTTCTTGATATAACTGGCAACACCACCACCGTGCGTATTCTTATTATTAAAATAATTATTATAACCATCAATGGAATAAATTTCACACAATGCATCACTAAGGCGAGTTTCGCAGAAGCCTAACACATCATACACACAGTTACTAGTGTTGATACACTGATCCAAGCAACTTTCCAGGTGAAGAGGAACGCTACTGATGTTGAGGGCAAACAAATTAAGAGAGTCAGGAGAACTAATAATATTGTCACTGAACAAGTAATTGCTGGCAGGTTCACTAATATTATATTGAATGGAGAGATTATCTGAAGCACGGTCACCATCAAGATATAAAAAAGGCTTGTAGGTCATTTTATCTAAAACATGTAGTGGAAAATTGTGAAGGACATTGTCATTTAAGAGACTAGCAAGAGCA
The DNA here is from genome assembly GCF_024679095.1 of Eriocheir sinensis. Taxonomy (NCBI): domain Eukaryota; kingdom Metazoa; phylum Arthropoda; class Malacostraca; order Decapoda; family Varunidae; genus Eriocheir; species Eriocheir sinensis. Next base: position 72,357 of record NW_026111620.1, on the reverse strand, counting down.
AAGTTATTTAAGTTGTGGAAAGGAAATACCTTTTGTTCCATTAACAAAGGATGATATTTACTGGACACGTCAGTAGAACAGAGCTACTGTATAGATACCTGTTGATCTACTTCTTGTGCTTACTTCTGAGGTTTTTCTGTAGTTGAAGTGCGTGTGGCGTCGAGTCCCGTGGAGTCGAAGCCTTCCTGCCCACACCAGACGCCCCAACACCAGCAGGACGCGTTTTGTCAGTGCCAGCACGAGCGCCCTCACGGCCCGCCTCCCCAGTAGCACCAGGAAGTGGAGCCATGTCACCAGCCGGCTGAGCACCAAGGCCCACTGCGGCAAGTGCAGTGAGGTCCACGGCAGCAGCAGGTGAAGATCCACCACCACCACGTCCACCAGCCCCGGACAGCTCACGGCTGGTTGTTCGGGCAGGGTTACTACCAAGGGTCAGGTCAGCAGCACCACTAGATGTCGCTCCGCCGACTGAAGCTTCACCCCAGGGTCGATCCCTCTTGTCCTTGATGATGAGTTTGGTGTGCTTGAAGAAGGCTATCTTTCCTTCAGATCTTGCTTGTTTGAAGGCTGGCATTTGACTTCTCTTCACCTCCTGTGAGGCAGGACAGAGATCTTCATTGATGAACACGCCCGAGCCTTTCAATTTCCTTGTATTACGCATCACTGCTTCACGGTCTTGGAATCTTTCAAATCGGGCAATTATTGTTCGTGAGTACGGCCAACCAACAGTGCCGACCCTGTGCGCTCGTTCTAGGTCCATGGGTGGAAGTTCCAACTTGTTTTGCAAGAGGGATGACACAAGGGCATCAGTCTGTTCCCATGATTCACCGGCTGTTTCGTAAAGGCCGGTGATGCGCAAATTATTACGACGGCTGTAGTCGTCTTGATAGTTGAGACGCTGAACAAGCTCCTTTGCACATCCCTTGAGATCATTGACTGTTGTTTCTTTATCAGAGTTTGACTTGCGTACCGCTTTCAGATCTTCTTTTAAGTCGAGTACCTCAGCTTGAGTAAACTCTAAACTTCTTGTTAGCTCTTGTATCCTTGACTCCAAACTACTTACTCGTGCCTTAAACTGCTCCACAACAATATCCAGAGCGCTCGAAAGGCTTGGTTCTGTGAGTCCAGTAGCAGCTTTATTGCAGAGGAATCCATGGTTGTAGAGTGGCAAAAGTATATCTCACTGGTGCCACTAAGTCCAGGAGTGTGTTGGACAGAATGCTAGAAACTGGCAAAGTCTGCAATCACTTGAAAGGCACTGTAGGTCAGGGGTAAGGAGCTGCTAGGGAGGGACGTCCGTTCGCACCCGCTGCTCGAGAGAGAGAGAGAGAGAGAGAGAGAGAGAGAGAGAGAGAGAGAGAGAGAGAGAGAGAGAGAGAGAGAGAGAGAGAGAGAGAGAGAGAGAGAGAGAGAGAGAGAGAGAGAGAGAGAGAGATATGCAGAGCTAACTACAATATTTGAAGGGTAACTTTTTACAGGGACAAATGAGAAAAACAGAAAAGAAATAATGAATAGAGGGACAAAAAAGGCGGAGGTAAAAGCAAAAGAAAGAAGGAATATAAAGGACCAAAGATGCAGACCAACAACCCCCCAAAAAAGAAACGAATTAAAATAGTAAGAAGAAACAACGCAAGAAAGGATAAAACGATGACGAAGAATAAATGAACAAACTGACCAAGAGCAGAACAAGCAGCATACCAACCACACGACCACAAGACACTGGTGGCAACACGACCCCCACACCCCCAATCTAGAGTCCTGGTTGATGGGTGGTCTTCAGGACGGCATGTGGGTAGTCTGAGGCCACTCGGCGATGACTGAAAATTTGTCTGTGGCGGCGGGCGGGACGCGGTCTATCGCATGTCTCCCCCCCCCCCTCCTATTGTCTTGTACCTTTCTGCTACTACTACTACTGCTGCTACTACTACTACTATTACTGCTACTACTACTACAACTTCTCCCAGTACTACCACTACTACTACTACTACCACTACTACCACCACTAATAATAATAATAATAATAATAATAATAATAATAATAATAATAATAATAATAACAATAATAATAATAACAATGATTAAAATAATACCCGCGATAATAATATTTTATGTGATCATAAAATAGAAACTCACCAATTTTACGAAAGGAAATCATTCTTATAACACGCGAGAGGTCATTCAATTCATTCAAATCAATGAGATAGGCAACAGACGTCTGGATGGCAGCACGCGAGTACCGAAGATTTGCTTTAGACACGATGACTTAACTAAACTATTCATGTTCTGCAACCATCCGTTCCATGCCTTTAAACTAATAAGTTGTTTATGACCTGAAAAATCTATCTATTCTTTGTGTTGTTGCTGGAAGGAAAAAAATCCACCTTTTTTCTCATATACGTTTAGTTAAAAAAATATTCTCTACCCGAACTTAAGAGGAAAATGCAAACGCTCAAGAGGACGCTGACCGCAGGGAGAAGGAAGAGGAAGAGGAAGAGGAAGAGGAGGTTGAAAAGGAAAGTGATGGGACTGTGCTCACCTCCTCCTCCTCCTCCTCCTCCTCTTCCTCCTCTTCCTCCTTCTCCACCTACTCCTCCGCCTCCTCCACCTCCACTTCCTCCTCTTCCATCATCCTCAGCATCATAATTATCCTCATCATCTTCTGCTTCCTCTTTATCTTCATTATAATCACCACCACCATCACCACCATCATTATTCTTCCTTGTGTGTGTGTTTCTTGTTTTGTGGTTCAGTTCTGGTCAACTTACTACAGAATGAGTATCAGATTGTTAGAATCGGTACAGAGAAGGATGACTAAGATAATTCACGGGTTAAGAAACTTGCCATACGAAGAAAGACTCAAACTGTTAAACTTACATTCTCTAGAAAGGCGGACAGTGCCAGGAGACTTGATAGAGGTTTATAAATGAAAAAAAGGCTTCAATAAGGGGGATATTAATAAGGTTTCGATGGTAAGAGAACCGAGTAGGACACGAAGTAATGGTTTTAAACTGGATAAATTTAGATTCAACAGGGACATGGGCAAAAATTGGTTTTCTAATAGAGTGGTGGATGAGTGGAACAGGCTGGGCAGTCATGAGGTGAGTGTCAGTACGATAGTCACATTAAAAAATAGCTTAGATAAATTCATGGACAGTGATATTAGGTGGGGTAAGATTCACAGGAGCTTAGGTTCACAGGAGCTACCTTGTACAGGCCTACCAGCCTCTTGCAGACTCCTTCCGTTCTTTTTATGTTCTTATGTTATCTGCCACATCCCCACCCAGTCATACACTCTGTCTAGTTCATCCTGGATCTGAGCCGCTCCATTCAGCGCCTTCACCCGAAACTCGAAACCGGCTCACGATGACTCAACAGAACCGAGTGATCTGTTGTGATCTTGCAGGGGAGGTGCTATGATAACAACAACAACAACAACAACAACAACAACAGAATATCTAGATTGATAAGAAAGACAAGAAATGATAAGAAATGCTAAGAAACATGGTGCTAAGGCGGCCGTCACGGGTCACAGGCATGTCTGTGGCTCGCTTACTGAGCCTCAGCGGCCTCGCGCCTCCGCCACTCGGCGATCTCGTCGCGTATGTCTCGGTGGCACCGCAGAACGGCGTCCCTGTCGCCCTTGATGTGCAGGGTTCGCCTGACCCGCACGATGCTGACGCCGTGGCTCCGCCGCAGGTCCTCCAGCTGGCGGTCACCGGGTCCTGCGAGGCGGGAGATGAATCTCTGCGCCACGGTGAGGCTGCGGTAGGCGAGGGAAGCTGTGGCGGGGGCGGCAGGGACGGTCACTGGTGAATGGACTTCGCCCCGAGAGGCTTCTCTGTGCAGTGGTGCCTCCTCTTCTGCGGCACCGACGTCAAAGGCTTCCTCCTCTCTTGTGGCACCGACATCAGTGGCTTTTTCCTCCTCTGCGGCAGGAACATCAGAGGCTTCTTCCTTTTCTACGGCAGGAACATCAGAGGCTTCTTCCTCTTCAGCGGCACCGACATCAGAGGTTTCTTCCTCCTCTGCGGCGGTAACATCAGAGGCTTCTTCCTCTTCAGCGGCACCGACATCAGAGGTTTCTTCCTCCTCTGCGGCGGTAACATCAGAGGCTTCTTCCTCTTCAGCGGCAGGAACATCAGAGGTTTCTTCTTCCTCTACGGCGGTAACATCAGAGGCTTTCTCCTCTCCTTCGGCACTGACATCAGAGGCATCTTCATCCTCTGCGGCACCGACATCAGAGGCTTCTTCATCCTCTGCGGCAGGAACATCAGAGGCTTCTTTCTCTTCTGCGTCACCAGCATCAGAGGCTTCTTCTTCTTCCTCTTTCGCGGCAGAAACATTTGAGGCTTCCTCCTCTTCTGTTGCATCGACATCAGAGGCTTCCACAACCTCGTGCGCCGCCTCGCCAAAGTCTTTATCTTTCACCGTAAGCACCCTTTCCGGGAGATCCTTCCGTTCATTGTAGGTGTCATCGTCATTGTAAGTGTCATCGTCCTTGTAAGTGTCATCGTCATGATCGTCCACCGCAAACACCTTTTCTAGGTAAACTTTCCATTCGTTGTAGGTGTCTTCATCATTGTAGGTGTCATCGTCATTGTAGGTGTCATCGTCATTGTAAGTGTCATCGTCATTGTAGGTGTCATCGTCATTGTAAGTGTCATCGTCATTGTAAGTGTCATCGTCATGATCTTCCACCGCAAACACCTTTTCTAGGTAAACTTTCCATTCGTTGTAGGTGTCTTCATCATTGGGGGTGTTTCCTTCATCGTCTTCCACCGCAAACACCTTTTCTAGGTAAACTTTCCATTCGTTGTAGGTGTCTTCATCATTGGCGGTGTTTCCTTCAGTATACAT
>NW_026111620.1:45000-62500 GCF_024679095.1 Eriocheir sinensis | reverse complement strand
GTTATTTCTAGTTCTTAGGTTGGTTTGCAATTCAAAGAAATTGGAGTAATCGACGTTATTGAATTTTTCAGATACTTGAAGACTTGAATCATATCTCCTCGTAGGCGTCTTTTCTCTAATGTAAAGAGATTGAGTCGCTTGAGTCGTTCCTCGTACGGTTGAGCCCTTAAGGTTGGTATCATTTTCGTGGCGCGTCGCTGAATCCTTTCCAGTAAATCAATGTCCTTTCTGTAATTAGGAGACCAGAACTGTACTGCATACTCGAGGTGCGGTCTTACCATGGAATTATACAAGGATAGCATCACGTCTGGCGTTTTACACTCGAAGTTCCTCGCTATGAACCCGAGCCTAGTGTTGGCTTTGTTGTATGCTTTTTTACAGTGATTCGCGTGTTTCAGGTCACTGCTGATAGTGACTCGAAGATCCTTTTCCTCCTGCATCGCTTGCAGAGGTCTCCCATTCATGATGTATGTGTGGTTACTATTTCTGGACCCAATGTGCATGACTTTGCATTTGTCAACATTAAAGGACATTTGCCATTTTTCCGACCATTCGATAATGTGATTGAGGTCTTTCTGAATGATTTCGCAGTCGGTCTTTGTGAGGGCCTTTCCCCCCACCTTAGTGTCATCAGCAAATTTCGATATTGTGGATTTCAGTCCTGCTTCGAGGTCGTTGATATATATGATGAAGAGAATGGGTCCCAGCACTGACCCTTGAGTAGGACGGGGGGAGAGGAGGAGAAGAAGGAGGAGGAGGAGGAGGACGGGGGGAGAGGAGGAAGGAGGAGGAAGGGAGGACGGGGGAGAGGAGGAGAAGGAGGAGGAGGAGGAGGACGGGGGAGGAGGAGGCGGAGGCGGAGGAGGAGGGGAGAGGGGAGAGGAGAAGGAGGAGGAGGAGGAGGACGGGGGGGGGAGGAGGAGAAAAAGGAGGAGGAGGCTAGGGAAAACGAGGAGAGGAGTAAAAGTTGAAGTGAAATAAGAAGGAAGAATACGAAGAGGAGGAGGAGGAGGAGGAGGAGGAGGTGGAATACGAGGTGGAGGACACAAAGGAACACAAAGGAAGAACAAACAACAGCAGACCTGCTGGTCCTTACGAGGTTGTTTGTGACAAGCTACACTAACTATCTAATCAAAGGTGGAAGATGAAGGACAGCAAAGGCGAATGCTCCTCCCCACCCCCCCATCCCTCCAGCCAAAGCTGGCAGGAAAGGAAAAAGAACCATGCAGCATGGAAAAACTGCATGGAATTTATGTAGGAAAGAGGAAAGAACTACCATTACTGCTACCACTAACCGGGCGATAAAAGCGGACAAGGACACCAGTATTCGAAAGAACTTAACGTTATTACGACAATGAGTAATATCTTAGTTGCTGGTTGGATTCAAAACACTTGTCTAATCTATTCTTGAAGGCCGTAACTGTTGTACTATCAACGACATCCCAAGGTAGAGAGTTCCAAACATTAACAACTCGATTGAAGAAGAAGTGTTTAGCTTCGTGCGACGAGAATCTTTTACCACTTATCTTCAAATTGTGATTTCTTCTTGTTCTATTTGATCGATCAATTGTAAAGTAATCTTCCGCATTAATATCACTGATTCCTTTGAACATTTTAAACACTTCTATTAGATCGCCTCGCATTCTTCGTTTTGATAGGCTGAATAAATTTACTTCTTTAAGCCTTTGTTCATATGACAAATTTCTCAACCTAGGAATCATCTTTGTTACTCTTCGTTGGACCCGTTCCAACTTTTCTATGTCTTTTCTGTAGTAGGGAGACCAAAACTGTACACAGTACTCTAGACGGGTCGAACCATGAATTATACAGTTTTAATATTACTTTTTCCGATTTATTATTAAAGACTCGTCCGATGAAGCCAACCAATTTATTTGCAGTTTTAACTACCTCTGAACAATGCTGACCGGGCTTTAAATCGCTTGATATAGTGATTCCAAGATCCTTTTCTTTACTTACTGCAGAAAGTTGTTGGCCATTCATTACGTGCCGAACGCGATTGTTATTTTTTCCGATGTGCAACACTTGACATTTGTCAACGTTAAATTTCATTTGCCATTGATTGGCCCAACGTGCAAGTAGATCTATATCTGATTGTAAAGCTTCTTCGTCGAGTATCGCAGTTACTACTGTAATTTTTGCGTCATCAGCAAATTTTGATACTTTGCAAATGAGCCCATCATCGATATCATTAACATAAATTAAGAAGAGCATGGGGCCAAGCACTGATCCTTGAGGTACGCCGCTTTTGACATCGAGCCAGTTTGATGTAACACCGTTTAGAACTACTCTCTGTTTCCGCTCAGAGAGCCAGTCCGCAAGCCAATTGTGAATGTTACCGGAGATACCGTGCGCCAGTAGTTTGCTGAGCAATCGTTGGTGGGGGACCTTATCAAATGCCTTATGAAAATCCAGAAATATGATATCTACTGATCTGCTTTCATCGAACACCTAAAATATAGTGAAAAAAAAACAAGTAAGTTAGTCAAACACGAACGTTTACTACGGAAGCCATGTTGCGAATTATGTATTATATTATTTTCTTCGAAGAATTCCACCATATTGTCGCGAATGATAGTCTCCATTAACTTACAAACAATAGATGTCAGGCTAATTGGTCGATAGTTTCCTGGATGAGACTTGTCCCCCTTTTTGAAAATTGGTGTGACATTTCCAATGTGACGTTTCCAATCCGACGGAACTTTTCCAGCTGTTAAAGATTTATTGAATATGATGGAGAGCGGTTTACAAATTTGATGTTTGATTTCTTTTAAGACCCTAGGGGTAATTTTGTCTGGACCAGGAGCTTTGCTTACTTTAATCTTTTCAATTGTGCGTAAAATGTCACTTTCTACGATGAGCACGCCATAACATCTTTTCGGTCCTGCTAACCTCCGGCGGTTGAGGTGATAAACAATCTTCGTCGGTAAATACGGATGCGAAAAGTTATTTAGGATTGTAGCCATTTCATTTTCATCGTTCGTGTGGTTACCATTTTCATTAGCAAGCGGTCCGATACCACAAGTGAGTGACTTTTTATTATTTACATAGCTGAAAAATTCTTTAGGATTAGATTTACTTGTTTCCGCTATATATTCTTCAAGATTTTTCTTGCTTCGTTTTATTAATTTCTTGGTTTCATGGCGAATTCTGTCCAACTCTAGTTTATCAGCCTCGCTCTGAGTTGATGTGTAACTACTGTATACGCGTTTTTAAGAATAGGCTAATTTGAATTTCGTTATTCCACCATTTGGGTTTCTTCTTAGAAGCTGAACGTCTGTTACGATAGGGTACGCATATGCTTATGGCATTGTTCAATATTGTGGTGAGGGCCCCCCAAGATTTATCAACATCTGTTTCCGCCGAGATTTCAGTCCAGTCAGAATTATTTAGAATTGATCGGAGTCTTACGAAATTCGCTCTCTGATAATCAGGCACCTTTTCTTTACTAGGAGTTACTTTACTTTATTTCATATTGATGCTGAATGTGATTGTTCGGTGATCGCTAGAACTAAAAATTGGACCAACATTTACTTCGTTAACTAGATCAGCTGTTGTTGAAAAGATAAGGTCAAGTATATTACTTTCCCGAGTCAGTTCTTGAACGTGTTGATGTAAATCACTTTCTAGTAAATTTGTGTACAGGTCGAGCCCTGTATGACAGTTCAATGGTTCACCCCATCTTTTCACTGGCAAGTTAAAGTCCCCAACAATTACTGCCTCGCAACTGCTACTTGTTTCTAATAATAATTCAATGCGTGGTCGATGTCAAGAGTCTGCCCTGGCGGTCTGTAGATAAGTCCAATTACTATTTTATGAGAGTCATTTTTAATTTCAATGAAGACCATGTCTACATTGGTTATAATATCTATTTTCACGGATACTGGATGGAGAGAGTTGTGGATATAAAAGATAACGCCTCCACCCCGTCTGTCCTCTCTTTCATGACTAAAGATGGTATAACCCGGTAATCTATATTTAGCAATGAAATCTCTATTTGAAGTGTCTATCCAAGATTCTGTGACTTCGATGATGTGGTAATGATTTGTAGCTGCGAGGACTTTTAAGTCTTCAAATTCGTTACGTAGGCTACGAGCGTTTACATAGCAAGCTTTAATGTGATTCGAGTCGGGGGTTTTGCGGGTTGAGTGCTCCCTTACGGTGGAGCTGCTGGTGTTCTCGCCTCCGCGTTTTTTGACTTTCGAAAAGCCACTTGGTCACAGAGCAGCCTCCCGAAACGGGCTTCTCCAACAGGGTTAAAGTGGATGCCATCAGGAAAGAACAAGTCTGAATCGTAGTAAAAACTGCTCCACAAGTTAGCGAACTGGACGTTTTCTTGTGAGGAAAGGAATGAAGTCTGTTGTTTGTGCTGAAGGCCTTACTGTAAAGCTAGATTCGGCACCGACCCTCAGGAGGATTCCTGAGATTATGATGTTACTGGCATCCGTTTACGTTTATACTGCTTGATCATGCGGCGGTATTTCTCAAGCAGTTCCTCAGAAAGGGTTGTCTTTACGTCATTTGTCCCGCGTGACTGACAAAGAGGGTGTTTCGGTCGGCATTTCTCGTGACCTAATCGCACGCTGCGGTGATGTCGTCCAGTCTGGCACATGGATAGCAGTAACGTTTTCTGCGGCCGTTTGATGAACGACCACAGAACACAACCAGCTGGCCACGCACCATGGAGTCCCCAACTAGGCGAGTCTCGAACTCATCCTCCATGGTGTCTGCCAGCACCTGGAACTATTGAAGGTAGTGGGGTCAGTAAATCCTTGGTTGCCTGCTTCGGTTTGGCTCCATTCCTTACAGGTTGGAACCCGACATCCTGTGAAGCAGGAAGAGGAGCGTTAAGTGGGGCAGGCTGGAAGTTGTCCTGTGAGGCAGGCTGGGAGTTAGCCTGTGAAGCAGGCTGGGGGTTATCCTGTGAGGCAGGCTGGGGGTCAGCCTGTGAGGCAGGCTGGCAGTTGTGCTGTGAGGCAGGCTGGGGGTAAGCCTGTGAGGCAGGACGTAGTCTATCTTGATTTCAGAAAGCGTTTGATAAAGTCACATCATAAATTACTTTACAAATTAAAGCAAATAGGTATTGACGGTCAGGTAAACCAATGGATCGCGAATTGGTTGAGCAACAGAAAACAACGAGTAGTGATTGACGGATTTAACTCAGAGTGGGCGCCGGTCACTGGTAGTGGCGTCCCTCAGGGCTCGGTTCTTGGCCCAGTGCTCTTCATTATTTACATCAACGACGTGGATGTTGGACTCAATAACCGCATTAGTAAATTTGCAGACGACACAAGATTGGTAACTCGGTTCTCACTGACGAAGACAGTGCAAAGCCTCAAGAGGATTTGCACAAAATTTCAACGGTCGGATAGATGGGATGCCCTTTAACGTAGACAAGTGCAGGTCCTTCAAGTTGGAACGAGGAATAAGAAGTTTGATTACGAAATGCGCGGCGTTAAACTCAAAAGCGTTCAATGCGTCAGGACTTGGGGTCAAAATCGCGTCAAACCTCAAATTCTCCACAGCAATGCATCGATGCAGCAAATAAAGCGAACAGAATGTTGGGCTTCATTAAAAGAAACTTTTTATTTAGAATAAAGATGTAATACTCCCGCTCTACAACAGTTTAGTCAGACCCACTTGGAATATGCGGTACAGTTTTGGTCTCCCCACCATGCAAAGGATATTGCTAAATTAGAAGGTGTTCAGCGTCGGGCAGCGAAAATGATCCCTTCCTTGCGCAACAAATCCTACGAAGAAGGCTTTCTACCCTTAACATGTTCTCTCTTGAGAAACGTCGCCTCCGAGGAAAACTGATCGAATGTTTTAAAATACTTAATGGTTTCACGAATGTAGACAGATCAACATTGTTTATGATCGATGACACTTTGCGCACGAGGAACAATGGCGTAAAACTCAGATGTGAACAAGTAAATTCAGACTGCACAAATTTTCTTCACCAACGATGTAGTGCGAGAATGGAATAAGCTCCCATCATCAGTGGTCCAGTGTAACACGATTGACTCCTTCAAAAATAAGCTCGACCGTCACTTCCTTCAACTTAATATCAACTAGAGTAGAAATGCAACGTTTTGGAGTCTTCTGATTAATGTAAAATCACTTAGGTTTAAGGACAGACCACCAAGTCTGGACCATGGGGTCTGTGTGGTCTGATTTTCTATGTAAATCTATGTAAAAATCTCTCTCTCTCTCTCTCTCTCTCTCTCTCTCTCTCTCTCTCTCTCTCTCTCTCTCTCTCTCTCTCTCTCTCTCTCTCTCTCTCTCTCTCTCTCTCTCTCTCTCTCTCTCTCTCTCTCTCTCTCTCTCTCTCTCTCTCTATCTCTCTCTCTCTCTCTCTCTCTCTCTCTCTCTCTCTCTCTCTCTCTCTCTCTCTCTCTCTCTCTCTCTCTCTCTCTCTCTCTCTCTAACCAATAACGCCATTTTTCCCTCCTTTCCTCCATACTTCATCTCATACAGACTTTCCTTTTCCTCCGTCCGAAGCCTTAATTAGGAAGGTAATATTTAGGTCTGAGCGGCTTCCAGGTGAGGAGGAGGAGGAGGAGGAGGAGGAGGAGGAAGGGAGGGAGGAGTATATAAAAGGTGGAGAGGGGGAGGAGAGGAGGTAGAAGAGAAGTGGAAGAAGTGGAAGAAGTGGATAGATAATGATGGAAGAGGGAAAAATGAAAGGAAATTATGGGTGAGGGGAGAGATAGAGGGAAAGGAGGAGAGGGAAAATGAGAAGAGAGGAGTATTAAAGTGATGGGTGGAAGAGAATGGGAGGGAGATGATAGATGTGGAATGAAGGGAGAATAGGCGGAGAACTTAAAGGGAAGAGGAGGAAAGGGGAGAAAGATAAAAAAAAGATGAAGAGGGAGAAAAAGGGAAAAGAGTATCAGGGTGTGTTTTGGGCAAGAGAAAGGGAGAGTGGACAGACGAGGATAAAATAGGGAAAAGAGAGAGAAATTAAAGACCTTGGGGTGAGGAAAGGGAAGGAAGGAAGGGGGAAAACATGGGAGAGGAATATTATGGGGTTATGGGTGAGAGAGAAGAGGAGGGATGACTGTGAATAGAAGAGGGAAAAAAATGAAAGGAATTTAAAGGTAAGGGAAAAAAAAGAGAGGAAAGGGGTGAAGGGGGAGGAGGAGGATGGGAGTATCATTGGGGTGAGAGAAGAAAAGATGGGAAGGGAGTGGATTGATCGGGATAGAAGAGGGGAAGGGAGTGGTTTTTAAGGGAAGGGGAGGAAGGGGGAGTATAAGATGAAGAAGAGGGAGAAGAGTGAAAGGGAGAAGAGGTCTTTATTTCAGCTCTCTTCTCTCCTCTTTACTCTTTTTTTTACTTTGTTTACCTCAGTTCTCTTTTCTCCCATTTCCTCATCTTTTAATCTATGTTTTCCTTCATCCTTCTTTTTCCCTCTTCCTCCTCCCTTTCACCCTCGTTTCTCTCATCACTATTTTTCCTTCTCTTTCCTTTTCGTTTCCTCTTTCGTTCCTCTCAAATCACTTTTCCTCTCTTCTTCCTTCTTTCTTCACCTTTCATTTTTCTTAGTCCTCTTCTCCTCTTTCCTTTTCACATTTAGTTTCTCTCAGCTCTCCTCCTCTTCCTCCTCCCTTCATCTTTTTTCTCTCTTCCTCTTCTTCTTTTCTCTCAGCCCTTTTTCTCTCCTCTCTTCCACTTTCTCTTCGTTTCTTAGTCTTTTCTTCTCCTTTTCCTCCTCTTTTCACGTGGGATTCTTTCATCCTTCTCTCTCCCTCCACTTTTCTCCTTTTTCCACTTCTCGTTTCTCTCAGTCCTCTTTCTTTTCCTCCTCTTTCCTCTTTTCAGCTTAATTTCTTTTAGTGCTTTTTTCCTCCTCTCATTTTCTCTCACTTCTTCGTTTCTCTCACCCCTCTTTCTCACTCCTCTTTCTCCTTCCTCTGCCCTCTTCTTTCCACCTTTATTTTCTCTCAGTGCTCTTTTCCACTTCTCTCTTTCGTCCTCTTCCTCCGCCTTCGTCCCCTCAGCTTCGCACCTTCCTGGAAATTCTTACCTGTGACACGGCTGACTCGGATACCTGGAATTAATTATGCTATTGTATTTGTTTGTCTCTTGCTCTGTTTTATTATTTGTTGACTCATTTATCTCACTTATTCATCCTTTAATTGAGCTTTTAGAGTTTGTTCTGTTTTGATTTAGGGGATGGAACTTGTGTTATTTTGTTTTTACCTTTGTTTTGTATGTGACTTGTTTCGTGTTTTTATTTATTCATTTTATTTTGTTTATTTGTTTGTTTTTTCTTTTTTTTTTAGTTTTTTTTTTTTTTTGTTTGCTCGTGTGTGTGTGTGTGTGTGTGTGTGTGTGTGTGTGTGTGTGTGTGTGTGTGTGTGTGTGTGTGTGTGTGTGTGTGTGTGTGTGTGTCATACACCCCAGAAAACTCGTAGAAGTGTAGTGTCAACAACAACAATAGCAGCGGCGACATCAACAACAACAACTTTGACAATAACAGATGCAATAACAAGGTAATAATAATAACCCAACCACCACCACCACCACCACCACCACCACAGACAACAACAACAACAACAACAACAACAACAACAACAATAACAACAACAACACCTGGCTCATGCAATACTCACTCACCTGCCCTGCTTTTTCATATCCAGGTGTGTGTGTGTGTGTGTGTGTGTGTGTGTGTGTGTGTGTGTGTGTGTGTGTGTGTGTGTGTGTGTGTGTGTGTGTGTGTGTGTGTGTTGCTGTGACTCGACAAGGCAGACACGCAACACCTTTTAATCTAAGGAGTTTTCTTTAACTGTCTTTACAACTCGCATTTCTTTTCCTTGCTTCTCCCTGCAGCTCGTTATTATTTTCCTTCATGTTTACAGTCAGCTTTTCCTTCCTTGCTTTTCCGCAGTCCAGTTTTCCTTTTTTTCTCTGGTCCTACCGTCAGCTTTTCTTTCCTTATCTTGCAGTCCAATTTGTTTTCCAGCTTTCTCCTTTTGTTCCCCCTTGTCTTTATCTTCCTGTTTTCTCCGTATGGGATCAGAGAAAGAAGAAAACGTGATGACATGCTTTAGTTTCAGTCAGAAGGTTCAGTTCTCTCATTTTTTCGTATTTTCTTATTTTCTTTCTTATTTTATTTGTTTCTTATTTTTATTTATTTTTTCTTATTTTTTTCCTATTTTATTTTTCTTATTTTATTTTCTCTTATTTTTTTCTTATTTTATTTATTTATTTTATTTTATTATTATTTTTTTATCTTATCTTATTTATTTGATTTCTTATTTTCTTTTCTTATTTTACGTTATTTTATTTTCCTCCATTCGTGTTTAACTTTGCCTTCATTCTCCTCTTCTATCTCCATCTTCCTGTCTTCGTTTTTAGTTTGGGTTCAAGGAAAAAACTTGGCATGCATCCATTTCAATCAGAAGGGTCACTATATTGTTTTTTATCCTTTCAAACACACCTTCCCTAGAAAACTCATTACTACCTCATCGTGTTTCTAATTAACCCTCTAGTAAAGACAAAACAATACCCTTTCCTCCTCCTCCTCTCCCTCTTACCTCTCCCACCACACACACACTCATGTCAAAAGATGCAGTTTACAATGTCTTTTTTTCCCGTAAGTATAAAACAAACTACCCCCCTTCATACATTCCTTTTTATCCCTTTGTTTTTGTTATCAACCCCCCAAAGCAGAAAGAAAACAATGCCCTTTCCCCCCTTCTCGAATCACATTAAAGCTTGCAATGTAAACGCTCGTAGCCTACGTAACAAATTTGAAGACTTAGAAGTCCTCGCAGCTACACATCATTATCACATCATCAGGTCACAGAATCTTGGATAGACACTTCAAATAGAGATTTCATTGCGGAATATAGATTACCGGGTTATACCATTTTTAGTCATGAAAGAGAGAACAGACAGGGTGGAGGCGTTATCTTTTATATCCACAACTCTCTCCATCCAGTATCCGTGAAAACAGATATTATAACCAATGTAGACACGGTCTTCATTTAAATTAAAAATAAATCTCGTAAAATAGTAATTGGACTTATCTACAAACCGCCAGGGCAGACTCTTGATATCGACCACGCATTAAGTGAATTATTATTAGAAACAAGTAGCAGTTGCGAGGCAGTAATTGTTGGGGACTTTAACTTGCCAGTGAAAAGATGGGGTGAACCGTTGAACTGTCATACAGGGCTCGACCTGTACACAAATTTACTAGAAAGTGATTTACATCAACACGTTCAAGAACCGACTCGGGAAAATAATATACATGACCTTATCTTTTCAACGACAGCTGATCTAGTTAACAAAGTAAATGTTGGTCCAATTTTTAGTTCTAGCGATCACCGAACAATCACATTCAGCATCAATATGAAAGAAAGTAAAGTAACTAATAGTAAAGAAAAGGTGCCTGATTATCAGAGAGCGAATTTCGTAAGACTCCGATCAATTCTAAATAATTCTGACTGAACTGAAATCTCGGCGGAAACAGATATTGAAAAAACTTGGGAGGCCTTCACCACAATATTGAACAATGCCATAAGCATATGCGTACCCTATCGTAACAGACGTTCAGCTTTTAAGAAGAAGAAACCCAAATGGTGGAATAACGAAATTCAAATTAGCCTATCTCTTAAAAAACGCGTATACAGTAGATACATATCAACTCAAGTGAGGCTGACAAACTAGAGTTAGACAGAATTCGAAGCGAAACCAAGAAATTAATAAAACGAAGCAAGACAAATCTTGAAGAATGTATAGCGGAAACGAGTAAATCTAATCCTAAAGAATTTTTCAGCTATGTAAATAATAAAAAGTCACTCACTTGTGGTATCGGACCGCTTGCTAATGAAAATGGTAACCACACGAACGATGAAAATGAAATGGCTACAATCCTAAATAACTTTTCGCATCCGTATTTACCGACGAAGATTGTTTATCACCTCAACCGCCGGAGGTTAGAAGGGCCGAAAAGATGTTAAGTGGCGTGCTCATCGTGAAAGGGACATTCTACGCACAATTGAAAAGATTAAAGTAAGCAAAGCTCCTGGTCCAGACAAAATTACCTAGGGTCTTAAAGAAATCAAACATCAAATTTGTAAACCGCTCTCCATCATATTCAATAAATCTTTAACAGTTGGAAAAGTTCCGTCGGATTGGAAACTTGCAAATGTCACACCAATTTTCAAAGGGGACATGTCTCATCCAGGAAACTATCGACCAATTAGCCTGACATCTATTGTTTGTAAGTTAATGGAGACTATCATTCGCGACAATATGGTGAAATTCTTCGAAGAAAATAAGATAATAAATAATTCGCAACATGGCTTCCGTAGTAAACTTTCGTGTTTGACTAACTTACTTGATTTTTTTCACTATATTTTGAGGTGTTCGATGAAAGCAGATCAGTAGATATCATATATCTGGATTTTCAAAGGCATTTGATAAGGTCCCCCACCAACGATTGCTCAGCAAACTACTGGCGCACGGTATCTCGGGTAACATTCACAATTGGCTTGCGGACTGGCTCTCTGAGCGGAAACAGAGAGTAGTTTTAAACGGTGTTACATCTAACTGGAGCGATGTCAAAAGCGGCGTACCTCAAGGATCAATGCTTGGTCCCATGCTCTTCTTGATTTAAGTTAATGATATCGATGATGGGCTAACTTGCAAAGTATCAAAATTTGCTGGTGACACAAAAATTGCTAGTAAAATAACTGCGACACTCGACGAAGAAGCTTTACAATCAGATTTAGATCGACTTGCACGTTGGGCCAATCAATGGCAAATGAAATTTAACGTTGACAAATGTAAAGTGTTGCACATCGG
Organism: Eriocheir sinensis; assembly: GCF_024679095.1. Lineage (NCBI taxonomy): Eukaryota > Metazoa > Arthropoda > Malacostraca > Decapoda > Varunidae > Eriocheir > Eriocheir sinensis. The sequence continues at coordinate 50,662 of NW_026111620.1, read as the reverse complement.
AAAAATAGCAATCGCGTTCGGTACGTAATGAATGGCAAACAACTTTCTGCAGTAAGTAAAGAAAAGGATCTTGGAAGCACTATATCAAGCGATTTAAAGCCCGGTCAGCATTGTTCAGAGGTAGTTAAAACTGCAAACAAATTGGTTGGCCTCATCGGACGAGTCTTTAATAATAAATCGGAAAAAGTAATATTAAAACTGTATAATTCGTTGGTTCGACCCCGTCTAGAGTACTGTGTACAATTTTGGTCTCCCTACTACAGAAAAGACATAGAAAAGTTGGAACGGGTCCAACGAAGAGTAACAAAGATGATTCCTAGGTTGAGAAATTTGTCATATGATCAAAGGCTTAATTAAGTAAATTTATTCAGCCTATCAAAACGAAGAATGCGAGGCGATCTAATAGAAGTGTTTAAAATGTTCAAAGGATTCAGTGATATTAATGCGGAAGATTACTTTACAATTGATCGATCAAATAGAACAAGAAGAAATCACAATTTGAAGATAAGTGGTAAAAGATTCTCGTCGCACGAAGCTAAACACTTCTTCTTTAATCGAGTTGTTAATGTTTGGAACTCTCTACCTTGTGATGTCGTGTTCAGTGTGGTGTGTTTGAGGAAGGGAGAAAGGAGGGAAGGATGAATGAAAGGCAGGGGGAGGTAGTGTCGTCAATATGTAAATTAAGGTGGATGGGGAAAGGGTAGAGGGGTTAGCTTGAATTCTTTATTATTCTTATTCTTATTCTTATCCTTATTCTTATTATTATTATTATTATTATTATTATTATTATTATTATTATTATTATTATTATTATTATTATTATTATTATTATTATTATTATTATTATTATTATTATTATTATTATTATTATTATTATTACTATTATTATTATTAATTTTATTATTTTTATAATTTTAGGTTTTTCTTAGTGGATGTTAAAGTTAAAAATAATTAAGATGCAGATTTTTATTTCTATAGAAAGATTGGGTTGTGATTATTGTTATTTTAACGTTATTATAATATTGTTGACTTTTAAGTATTTTCTATTCCTGTTTTCTTCTTTATGTGTATGAATCTATCATAGAGAAAGACTTGCTTGAAGAAAAAATGATCGAGAAAATTTTTAACATAATCATTTTTCTTTATTTCCATTATTATTTACATCATTATTTTATGTTTCTGTGTGTCATGAGGGCGTGGGAAAACTGTTGACCCACGCCTCGCCAAATAGTCATCAGTGAGTTACCTGGGACTTGTTTCTCTTGAGCTTCTGTAGCACCTTCCTTATCTTATCGTGTGTTACTTCTATGTTGTTTAAGCTCGGTGCCTCCTCAGTGCAGCTGGTGGTGAGTCTCCTTCAGGTTCTTGGGTAAAGACTCTGGCAAACTGTTCTGAGGTACATCTGCCTTCTCCTTGTCCATTGTCACCTTCTCCGTATTATTTGCATCTTTGTATAAATCACTAATACGAGACTTGGTCCTTGTTTTGACATTACGTACTCCCAGAACACTTTGGGATTCTCTGTCACTTGTTTTGCCACTTCTTTCTCATTAATTTTCACTAGGGATGTATCGGTATCGGTGATATCGGCACATTTAAGAGTATTGATATCGGCTGGTTTTCTACCGATGCCGTTACCGATATGAAGGAGCTTTATACGTCGCATGTCACTCGTTGGAAATAATTTTGTTCAACAGAAATTGGATTTTATAATTTGTTGAAAAATATTAGAAAAAGTGTAATTATCATGAGACTACATAGTTTGGAGTTTCCGCGATTTAATTTTCATCACTTTAAACGATAAGATTTATATTACTTTGAATACAAGTACAGTACCCTCTCGAGTTTCGCGCTTGCTTCATTCCGAAGGTATGGCGAGGATCGCGAAACTCGAGGTAATACATGAAAAAGCGCTTATTGGTTCTGGCCCGTGGAAAAAATTACTTTTTTCGATGACTCCTTGTTATCATAATTTTTCGACTTTACTTTCTTGTTATCTCAAAATACGTACCTTGGTAATAGGCAGAAAATGGGAAGTGAGAACAGGTCGTTTTGATGCCGCAGTTGAAGGCGGCTGCCTTACAATTGGCTGGCAGTTCTGAATATATGCTTGTGATCCACGTGGTGTCGTCTGCTTATGTAAAGGTGGTTGCTCGCAGTTATCCATGGTACAGTTGGACTAACCTATAGCTTCTAGTTGTTTTCTGTGTGTTATGGTATAATCTGCTAACTCCTGTTATATATCGTCAAGTCACTAACATCATGATTGACTTTTCAATACTTATTGAACGTAAACTGCTGCCGCAATCGCAAAATAGCTCGCAGAGGTTCAACTTGCTTACTGCTTCCATATTTCCTCACCGCTCACAAATACCACAAGCGGACAAAAAGAACAAATCCAGGCATATTAACACTTTTAATGCTGTGTATTCCCACAGTGCGCATGCGTGGTGGACAACAGAATGACTAATTTCAGCGGGAGATATTTCTCGCAACACCAGCCAGTGTATAGTGGACCTTCTTCTTCTTTTGACCTGTCATACTTTGTATCGCTTTTGGGTCCTCTTTTGCCACACTTTTATACTTCACAACATGCACTTAGGGCCGCTTTCACCGTCATTTTGTTTGAATTGATCGTTATCAGTCGCGGGGATCGCCGCTCTAGTATTTCCAAGTGAAACTGGCCGATGGGTAGTGATGTGATGGTGTCGGAGGTATTGCCTTTACAAAGGCACCTCGTGGTGGCTGCGGGGTTAGCCTCGCCCCGCACCTTGCCATACACTCTCAACACCTGTCGCTTTCTCTGCAGCCACCACTACCCCCATAGACCAATTTCACGTGGAGAACTATAGCGTCGATCGCCGCCATTGGTAACGATCAAAACAAACAGTGACTGTGAAAGCGGCCCTTATTTACTTCACAGTGCGCACTTATACACTTGACCCTGAACTTAAGTGTTTTTATGTCCTTTTCTTTCCCTGATTTTAGTTTTTTTATGCCCTTTTGCTATTTTCCACTGTTGGTCCCTCTACAAGCAGATGAGGATGCTACATTTCAGGTGTTATGTTGCTGCGACAGATGCACTGAGGACATTCCTTAACATTAACTTTTAATATTGGAATTATGCCATCCAGAGACAGATGACTTATGGAGAGGACATACTCAACAATTACGCAGTGAAGCCAAAATTATTTCATTCTTACATACGTGAAAAAAAACATTGGCTGTCCCTCCGTTGGTCCCCTGGGTAGCATGGAAAACCTAATAAGTGACCCAAAAGAGACGCCCCAGATGCTAGGTGCTACTTCTGTCTCAGTGTATACCAACCCTTCGGGTCGTCTCCAGTCTCCACATCAACCTTAAGACGTGCGGCTCCTTTCATCAGATACAGTTTTCAGTTAACGATGTTGCCAGTGTTCTAGGGAATCTCAATCCCCACTCAGCGATACAAAATATTCTTATTATCAGTCAACTCTGGAAAAAGTCCTTAATTGTGCCGATCTTAAGAAAGGGAAAAGAAGCGACTCTCTAAACTATAGACCAATAAGTCTTACATCTGTCAGCTGTAAAGCCCTAGATAAAATTATTGTAATTAGACCGCAAGGTTATCTAGAATCCAATTCCGTACTCAGTGATTCCCAGTTTGGTTTCTGTCAGGGAGGTCTGTGGAGGACCAGTTATTACTTATAATAATGTTACAAATTGGATATACAAGGGCAAAATGATGGACTTAATTCTCTTTACTTTTCAAAACCTTTTGATACAGTAAATCACCAGATATTGCTCATCAAATTATGTGGGATCGGTGTTGATGGCTCAGTCCTCTCATGGATCAAAACATTTGGACAAACATAACTATGGAAGTAGTTGTGGGCAGACAGCATAGTTCCTGTTCCCTGTGGCAAGTGGAGTACCCCAAGGTTCTGTTTTAGGTACTGTTATGTTTCTTATATATATATATATATATATATATATATATATATATATATATATATATATATATATATATATATATATATATATATATATATAAATTACATCGCCTCTACTCTACTATCAAACGTCAAATTATTTGTTGATGATTTAAAATTATACTTATTGATAAGACCCAGTAATTCCCTCCTCAGTATTACAGGACATAAGTGTAGTACAAAGAGACAAAGATACTCTAATTGCAGTTGCTGAATCGTGGGATCTGGGAATCAGTGCTGACAATACTAAGATTATGTCTTTTGGTACAAATCTCCGACATTTTTTTTTTTACAAGAAAGGAGACAGCAAGGGTACAATAAAAGGAAACAATGATAAAAAAAGCCCGCTACTCGCTGCTTCCAAAAAGAATCCAAAGAGGTGGTCGAAAGTGAGGTCAATTTCGGGAGTGTCCAGATACCCTTCTCCTGAAAGATTTCAAGTCGTAGGAAGGAGGAAATACAGATGAAGGAAGATTGTTCCAGAGTTTACCAGCATGAGGGATGAAAGAGTGAAGATGCTGATTAACTCTTGCATAAGGGTTTGGACAGTATAGGGATGAGCATGAGTAGAAAATTGCGTGCAGCAGGGCCGCGGGAGGGAGGCATGCAGTTAGCAGGTTCAGAAGAGCAGTCATCGTGGAAATATCGATAGAAGATAGAAAGAGAGGCAACATTGCGGCGGAAATTAAGAGGTAGAAGACTATCAGTAAGAGGAGGAGAGCTGATGAGACGAAGAGCCTTAGACTCCACTCTGTCCAAGAGAGCAGTGTGAGTGGAGCCCCCCCACACGTGAGATGCACACTCCATGCGAGGGTGGACAAGCCCCCTGTATATAGATAGCAACTGTGCGGGGGAGAAGAACTGGCGGAGACGATACAGAACGCCCAACCTCAAGGAAGCTGATTTAGTGAGAGAGGAGATGTGAAGTTTCCAGTTAAGATTTTGAATTAAGGATAGACCGAGGATGTTTAGTGTTGAAGATGATGACAGCTGAGTGTTGTCGAAGAATAGGGGATAGGTGTTTGGAAGATTGTGTCGAGTTGATAGGTGGAGAAATTGGGTTTTTGAGGCATTGAAGGACACAAGGTTCCTTCTGCTAATCGGAAATGATAGTAAGGTCTGAGGTTAAGCTTTCTGCAGCCTCTAGCCAGGAGTTATGTAATTCCTGTTGAGAGGGTCTTCTGTTGAAAGAAGTTGAATAATGCAGAGTGGAATCATCAGCGTAATCTAATCTGTACATGATCTAGGCCTATTTTCAGTCAAAGGAAAACTTATTAGTTTCAGTTCAGAAGCCGTTGAATTAGGTATTACCATAGACCCAGCATTTAGGTTCCATAATCATATTCGATCAATAGCTAGCAAGGCTGCAGGACTGTCTAACAACCTGCTGAAATCTACCTTGTGTCGGTCGGCAGGTTTTATAACTAAGTTTCTCACCACTCACATACGCCCCCTGGAGTGTGGATCATCAGTTTGGAGCACAGGCTATGTCGCTGACTTGTCACTCCTGGAATCTGTTCAACGAAGGTGGACTAAACAAATCTCGGGTCTTGACGATGTCTCTTACGAACAGCGGCTGAAGTTTCTTGATCTCTTTTCAGTCAAGGGAAGACTCTTGCGTGCTGATCTTATTACATGCTGGAAGATTTTTAATGGTGTGTCTGCTATATCTCTTTCTGATGCATGTATTT